>NC_057804.1:211761131-211788742 GCF_018294505.1 Triticum aestivum | reverse complement strand
CGATCGAGCCGGTTGGGGCTGGATGAACAGGACCCCATGGAGGGCTGGATGAACAGGACGACCCCGTGGAGGGCTGGATGAATAGTAGACGGTGGAGGGGTGGATGAACTGTAGCCCATAGAGGAGTGGTTGAACAGGAGCCCATGGACAAGGGTGGTTGACCAGTAGCCGGTGGAGTAGCACGCGGTGGAGGTTGGATGAATAGGAGCCTGTGGATGAACAGTCGTAGGTGGAGGCTGGAGGAGGTCGACGGTGGATGAATAGTAGCCCGTGGAGGCAGGAGGAGGTCGACGGTGGAGATGAACAGTATCCCGTGGAGTCCCGTTTAGCGGTACGCCACACCCCTCCCGATGAATAGGACCCCATTTCGACTGTAGCGCTCCAACACAAGTACGTTTCATCCGTTTTATGGTAAGCCACACCCCTCCCGATCAACAGGACCCTGTTTCGACCGTAGGAGGTCCAACACAAGTCCGTTTCCTCCATTTTGCGGTATGCCAGACCCCTCCCAAAGAACAGGATCCCGTTTTGAACGTGGCCGGTCGAACACAAGGCCATTTCCTCCATTCTGCGGTACGCCAGACCTCGTTTCCATTGCCTGTTCCGTCCAAGCCCTCCCGATGAACACGACGACGCATTCCATTCTGACCCAGCCGGTTGGCTCCCCATGAACATGATGACGACGCGGTTTCTCCGTTTCGACCTAGCCATGTACACGAGCCCTGGTCGTACGTATGCGCGAGTAGGCGTTAGAGACCCTGCCCGTATGTACGTACGTGGCCGTATTTACTTTCTTGCACCCTGGCCGATGTACGTACGTGTATATGCTACGTGCGCACCTCTACTACGACACGTGCGTGCCTCTACATCCACCAGTATGTACGTACACATTCGCGACCAGAATGACAATGCTACGTACACTTCAACTAGGTGGGTCCCGATAGTCAAGCACTTCCTTTTGTGCGAAGATGTAGCTAGTGGGTCCCAACAGTCAGGGGCGAATCGTGTTTTTTTGCTCGGACGCACTTCCTTGTATGCGAAGATGTAGCTGGTGGGTCCCAGCAATTAGGGGGGAAATGTTTTTTCGCAAAATACAGTGGCCCATCCGGTGGGTCGTTGCTGTCAGGTGGAGGTATCATTATTTTCCGCGTAATAAGGAGGCACTTCCTTGCTGCGGCCGTGGACCCAGCTGTTAGCCTCTCCACGTACAGTCCACGTCCAATGGAAGTCATTCCTTGACCACATTGACCACGCCGCGTAGAGAGCATCACGGCGAAGGACAACAACAAGGCTTAGGAAGGGGACGACGCGGAGCCGGGGAAGACGCGGCAATGGATGCCCATGCGGAGAGGAGTACGAGGGTTCACTGGTTCTGCTGCGATGTGAGGTTGCCATCGCATCAGCATAATATGGGGTGTGAGTGAGTAGAGGGATGGCATGGCCAGCGGTGGGAGTAGTGTTGGGGCGGTGAGGCCTCCGCGGCAACACAGCCGGCCACGGGAGGCAGGAGCAGGCGACACGACCGGCGCTGCTTTGGGCGGCTGGAGCAAGAAGACCATAGGTTGAAGAAGCACTATGGCCATTGGATGGACATCATACGGTCACTGGAGTATTGACTAAGTTGACAAAGCCCTCCGTCCCCATCAACTTACTAGGCCTACAAGTCAGCCACCCACTATGGTGGGTTCCAGCTAGTGGGGGGGTATTCATTTTTTTGTGCGTAATAAGGAGACACTTCCTTGTGTGCGAAGATATAGCTGGTGGGTCCGACTGTCAGCGGGGGTGATGTTTTTTTCACGAAATACAGAGGCCCTTCCGGTGGGTCCCAGATGTCAGCTAGAGGAATCATTATTTTGCGTGTAATAAGGAGGCATTTCCTTGTGTGCGGCCGTGGACCCAGCTGTCAGCCTCTCCACGTACAGTCCACGTCCGATGGAAGTCGTTCCATGACCATGTTGACCACGCCGCGCTGAGAGCACCATTGCGGTGGATGACGGCGAGGCCTAGGAAGGGGACGATGCGGAGCTGGGGAAGTCGCGGCAGTGGATGCCCACACGGAGAGGATTATGAGGGTTCACTGGTTCGGCTGCGGTGTGAGGCTGCCGTCACCGCAGGGCCTGGCTAGCGGTGGGAGTACTAGGGGGTGGTGAGGCCTGAACTGCAGCACAGCCGGCCACTGGAGGCAGGAGCAGGCGGTCTTGTCGGCGCTGGTTTGGGCGGATGGTGCAAGAAGAGCAGCACTTGAAGAAGCAACAGGACCGTTCGATTCAAATCCAATGGTTACTGCTGCTACAATCGTTTGTTGACTAATTTGACAAGCCCTGCGTACGCGTCAACTTAGTAGGCCCACAGGTCAGCCTCCCAACCGGTGCACCCTAGATGTTAGTGGGAGGAATCATTTTTTCATGTAATAAGGAGGCAATTGATTGCGTGCGACCAGGCCATCGAAGGGAGTAGGGTGGGCAGGGGAAGCCTGCGCGGCATCACAGCGGGCCACAAGAGGAGGGAGCAGGCAGTCCCGCCAGTGCTAGTTTAGGCGGCCGGAGTAGGAATATCAGAGATTCAAGAAGCACATCGGTCGTTGGATGGACCTCCAACAGTCACTGCTGCTAGAGTCGTGTGTTGACTGACAAAGCCTTACGTAAACAATTCAGCCTCAAAATCTGTGGCGTGTACAGCCCATTTGCTATTATTTAAAAAAATCCTCATTTT
The DNA here is from genome assembly GCF_018294505.1 of Triticum aestivum. Taxonomy (NCBI): domain Eukaryota; kingdom Viridiplantae; phylum Streptophyta; class Magnoliopsida; order Poales; family Poaceae; genus Triticum; species Triticum aestivum. Next base: position 211,786,030 of record NC_057804.1, on the reverse strand, counting down.
CTAATTCATATGGAATTTATTGCACCCCGTTTTCCATTTTTAGAATTGCTGCCTATTTTCTGGTCAGTACCAGGGTTAAAAAAATTAACTAAATATGTGCGAAATTTTGAAAATTCGCTAATTTTTGCCGGGAACAAAATATTCTTAATCCAAAACATAGTAGCCATACTAAAACATATTTCAAAATAAATTAATACTATGTCATGTTAAATCCAATGAAATACTACAAAATATCAGTGAAGAACAAAAAAAAGAAACTAATATCCCATTTGCTATTATTTTTTTGGAATTTTCAACCCCTTTGATATTACTTTTAACAGACACTGATCATACTCTGTGGCCAGGCCGGAATGCATCCCTCTCCGTCTTGAAAGATTTGCAGCCCAGTAAGTCGAAGAAAACAAATAGGCCTAGCTTGGGTATTCTTCAAAAAGAAATATTGGGCTACCTATTTTCCCAAAGAAAAACCTGTTGGGCTGGTCATGTTGTGAGACGGGCCAGAGAGACCGCACAACCAAGTTTATACTCTGCTCCTCCGAATTACTACTCAAAAAAAAGTTGTGCAATTCTGTCGTTAATTCACTATACGTTAAAAATGATGTGGGTCCCGGATATCAACAGGATGGATTAGAGTAAAACAATGATGGGTGCATCTGAGTAGTAAAAGAGGCGCTTGCTTGTGTTCGAGAGTGGACCTGGTGGGTCCGTACTGTCATACTCACAACTACAATTCTCTCTCGATTCACTATGTTGACAAGGACCGTTTCAAAAAAAACTATGTTGACAGGGCCGGACGGCGGTGCCGCGGAGAGCGCACCAAGGTGGAGGATAAAGTGTTGTCGCCAATGTGCTGGGCTGGGTTGGACATTCTTATTGAAAAATAAAAATGGACAGGAACAATTTACTACGTTGACTACGATTTGCATGGGTCCGCTGGTTGCAGGAAGAAAATGCTGGGAGAAAGAAGACTGGTCGCTATCTTTGCCTAAGAATAATATCGAGTGAATGTAACGACACTATCATAGGAAATAATATCCTCTTGTTAAATCATGAATTTAAAGAACTAGTGCATGAGCATTTAGCTTTATTTATTTATTTACTTATTTATGTTTAGGGGAACATGAGCATGTACCTGGGCCAGTCACGCCGGGTCCAGATACCCAAAGTATGGGTTGCCTTCCATTAGAAGTCACGTTCGGCTCACCCGACAACTTCCGAAGTGAAAAGCTAACATTCCACCATTCGTCAGTCGCTATCAAGCGCTACTGGGACGTGAAGCTTTCGCCCGCTTTAACGCAATACCGCATTACACATCCCTTACACTTAAAATGCCCGGCCCAAGGGGCATCATTTCATTACAGGGGAATATAAATTGACACCCAAAGTATGGGCAAAGGTGCGGCCGCCTGGACAGCCGCCCACTAATCCAGCTGTACTATCCCGGACACGGCTCGACGAGTCCGGCGTAAACATGCTTAATAGCTGCATAACCCCGTACAAGGGGCTCCGGGTATTCACGCCCGGAGACAATACGACTCAATTCTTGCTCCAACTATATTTTGTTTCTTTTAATATAGATTTCTCGCACGCTTATTTTTACTAAGTTCCTCTCTTTCGCAGAAGAACATCGTGCTACGTCCGTCCAGGATACGACACAACGGAGACACAGGTGCAGACATGCAGCAGGGACCCGTTTCAAGGATTCTTTTCAGATTAAGACCCTGCGTAAACCTTTTTTACTGTCTCTTGTTGACAGCATCCCCCGGTTTTCTCTATAACCGAGGAGGTGGCTGGCGTCTTGGCATGTGGCCACGCCAGAATTTTTGCGCGTACCTGGATACCAGGGGCTTTTTTACCAAGGGCTCTATTTCGGCCCGTCCTCATAAAGACCGAATACTTGAGGGAGTGTTCGGTGTCGCGAGTTTGGCCCTATATGCATCAGCTCCGAATCATGTCTTTGGTCAAATGTTGGGTTTGCCCGGCTCCTGTGTTTTGCTGCCTTACGTTCCGTCATATCGGCTAACGCGGCACCAGAAGAACTACTGCAATTGTGTCCCGGTTCGGCCAGGCGAGCACCTCAGTAGAGAAAGCCGAAAACTGACTGTCATGATATAGCGAGAGACTGGTCAATCACTAGATGACTTTCGGAATCTTTAGGATTCCTCCGCATTAACGAAGGGCCGCTTCCCGGTCAGGCACACTTGCGCCCCGAATTCGGGTGAGCGCGGTGCCCCTAGGGGCTATTCAGTAGCCCCACTGTCAAACTCCTATGGCTAAGTGAAAGTGATAAAGCATTATAGTCCGGTTGCCTAGTTCGCCGCACCACCACCTCCTTTATAGGACCAAGAAGTTGGATTAAGTGTGGAAAGGCGCCTTTTTGCGAACACCCCCACATTCTATGCATGGGGGCTGAAGCCAACGACTGCCATCTTTTAGGTTATATACAAATATATACATTAAACGGTCGCACATGAGGCATCATAATTCTTGCAAGCACAAGTATAAAAAGCTTTTTCCATCAAAATATTCGTTTTACAAATAGTATCAGCTATTCGAACACAACATCCTTCGAGCACTACGACTCTATTAAACGAGCGCCATGGAGAACTTCCTCAAAATAGTGCTTGGCAGGTACTCGGCTTTTGTCCGAATCCCGGGATGAAACAACACTGGCCTTCGTATCCCGCCAGTATGTTTTGACACGGGCAATAGCAATCTATGCGCCCTCTATGCACGCCGACCTCTTCATTGCATCAGCATGCGGCACCGAACCAAGGAACTGCTGCACCAAGCCAAAATAACTCTTCGGCTCCGGCTTCTCCAGCCATAGACGACTCGCAACATACCTCATGGCGAGTCCGGATAACCCGTTCATCTCCGCCCAGGCGGCCAAACGGTCGGATACCGAAAGTGGACGTTCTGGATTGTGGAACTGAGACCAGAAAAGCTCTTCCAATCCATGGTCACCTCGGCCGCGGAAGTGTTCGGTCGCGTCCGCCACACTAGCTGCCAAATCCATATAAGTGTTTTCCGCACTCCTCTGCCGGTCTAACGGAGCATACATGGGGTCTCTGAACTTCATCCGTAGCATATAGGGCTTTCCAGACGTGATATCTCCGGCCTGACGCAGCTCCTCCTTCATAGCTCTCATTGTAGAGCGAGTGTCCTTGGCTTCGGCAGTGATCTTTTCAAGGTCCTTCTGAGACGCCCTATCTTCTTGTTCAAGAAATTTACAGCGGTCGCTAGCATCCTTCAATTTTATGGCCATTTCGGCTACCACCTTTTTGCTCTGGCAGTGAGCAACCTGTTAGCTCTTCAGCCGCTTTAACGGCAGCCGCATCGCTTCTCCTTGCTTGCTCCTTGGCTCGGGCAAGTTCCACCCGAAGGTTCTCCACGGCAGCAACACCATCTACATTAAGCACATATATATAAGGCCCGAGCATCGAGCTCCTATTACCAGGTGTCTTTGGAACATACCTTGTGCCTTGTCCAGCCGCTTATTTACAAGGGCGATGTCGGCATCTGCTACGTCAACTTGCCGCTTTAGCTCGGCAGATTCATCAGTCCGGCTAGCCACCGAACGCCTCGCCACCTTCATGGAAAAGGCGACATATTATACCTGGGGTTATGATCCTCTGTGCGCCATCACTCTTGACGACACACAGAGTCTCAGGGGCTACTATTTATACAGGGCGCATTTAATATGCGGCTCTACCAAAAGGTACAACTTTTTGCGTACCTCAAAACCTCTTAGCAAACTCTTGGCAGCCTCGTACAATCCGCTTTCCGCGGATGAAACCCTTCCAATCACCATATTCAGCAACATACGGTGTTCTTCTGAGATGGACGCCCTACCAAGCAGATCCTTCAGCCCCTCCGACTGTGGACCGGAGGGTGCCGGACTAGCCTGACCACCTTTTTTAGTGTCCGGACTTGGGAACACCCTCTGAGAAGACACCTCCGGGTCGCCTGCCTCGTGAGACGGTGCAGCAAGAGGAGGCGTTTCGCTCTCTATCATCTCCAGACGAAGATCCCCTGAAGATGAGCTCTGCTGAGAAGGGTTGAGATCCGAACTGCAAGGTAATGTTTTGGTCACTTTCCTCAGAAATAAGACAGGAGTGTCATTTATTATGGAACCCCTCCCTTCACTTACGTCTCCGGAGAGAGCGGGTCCCCTTTAGGGGGAGATTCGGCCGGGGCGTTCTCCGGTGCCGAACCCTCTGGTGAAGATTTCTTCCCCCGTTTTGAGGCCATCACCTCCGGGTCTTCAGAGGCAGTCCTTTTCTTTCCCTGGTCGAGGGAATTTTCGATTCTTCCCTTCCTAACAGTCTCCTTCGCGGAGGCAGTAGCTCCTTGGTTCCCCCTTCTCCTTCCGCTAAAAGCGCGACCTCCAGCATCCTTGTTAGCATGGGATTCGGCGCGGTCTCAGGCAGGGGGGCTGGACACCTGATAAGCTTTGCCTTCCCTACCCACTCCTGTTCAAAGGACAACTCTGTTAAGGGTAATTTTGTGATGAAAATACGGATGGTGTGTCCAAATACGGGGCTACTTACCTTAGCATCTGGGCGATTGCAGCTCAGACTTGCGTCCTCGGACAAATCCGGACACCTTGCTTGTGATCCGAAGAACAATTTCTACATCTCCACGGGTGTCGCACCCATGAAATGTTGGAGGACTCACGGTCCCTCCGGATTAAATTCGCACAGGCGGAGAGGTCGACGTTTGTAGGTCAGTGTGCGGCGAATCAACATGACTTGCGCCACTACAGTCAAATTGATATCTCTTTCTAGAAGATCTCGAATGCGGTCCTGCAGCAAGGGCACGTCTTTGGGCAGCCCCCAGATAAGTCCTTCATTAACCCATGACGCTAGCCGTGGTGGGGGACCCGAGCGAAAAGTAGGTGGCGCCACCCATGTGGTGCCCCTGGGGGCTGTGATGTAAAACCAGTCCCGTTGCCATAAGTCGAACTCCTCTTGAAAAGAGCCTTCAGGCCATGGAGCGTCGTCCATCTTGCTTATTATAGCTCCTCCGCACTCAGCGTGCTGCCCCTCGATCATATTCGGTTCCACCTTGAAGGTTTTTAGCCACAATCCGAAGTGAGGAGTGATATGGAGGAAGGCCTCACACACGACAATGAATGATGAGATTTGGAGGATGGACTCCGGAGGTAAGTCATGGAACTCCAGCCCGTAATAAAACATAAGCCCCCTCACGAAGGGATCAATCGGGAAGCCTAGCCCCCGAAGGAAGTGAGATGCGAACACCACCTCTCACCAGGCTAGGGAGCGGGAATGGCCTGCCCTTGAGCAGGCAGCCTATGTGAGATTTCGCCGGTTAGATACCTAGCATCTCTCAGCTTTCGCACATCTTCTTCTGTAATGGAGGAAGGCGTCCACCGGCCTTGAAGGTCTGAACCGGACATCGTCGAGGGTCTGAAGCGCCTAAAACTAGAGCTTTGGGTGTTGGAACTCAAAGCAAGGGGCGGATTCGATTGGATTGAGAAGAAGGGAGCCGAGCCTTGGTCCCTTTATAAAGGAGTTGAATACCAAGAGCCCTCCCCGTAACCGTTTCAGACTCGCTTTCAATTAGGGAGTCATACCAAAGGCACGGTTGGGTTACCCACGCCCGTATTGATGAGACTCCCAGAATAAGCGGACACGATCTCTGCTTTGACAAGACGTGCCAAGGAAACCGCCTCGCTAAACGCGCTGAGGTGGAATAGTAAAACGATTCGAATAAAGGCCTGGCCGTGACGTCACGCTACGGAAAACGTCAGCAGATTAGATTTGTGCAGATATTATTCTCTCTACGGTGGCATGTGGAACTTATCTTTCAGAGCCGGACACTATCCTTGTGTTCAACATCATCTATGGAGTATTCGGAGAAGGAACCCGTCTTGCAATGCCGAAGACAATTTGCGCGCCGGACTCGTCGTCATTGAAGCCTGGTTCAGGGGCTACTGAGGGAGTCCTTGATTAGGGGGTGTCCGGATGGCCGGACTATGACCTTCGGCCGGACTCCCGGACTATGAAGATACAAGATTGAAGACTCCGTCCCGTGTTCGGATGGGACTTTCCTTGGCGTGGAAGGCAAGCTTGGCGATACGATATGAAGATCTCCTCCCATTGTAACCGACTCTGTGTAACCCTAGCCCTCTCCGGTGTCTATATAAATTGGAGAGTTTTAGTCCGTAGGACGAACAATAATGATACCATAGGCTAGCTTCTAGGGTTTAGCCTCTCTGATCTCGTGGTAGATCCACTCTTGTACTACCCATATCATCAATATTAATCAAGCAGGAGTAGGGTTTTACCTCCATCGAGAGGGCCCGAACCTGGGTAAAAACATCGTGTCCCTTGCCTCCTGTTACCATCTGCCTAGACGCACAGTTCGGGACCCCCTACCCGAGATCCGCCGGTTTTGACACCGACACCAGGACAAGGCCGCGGAATGCCACCAAGGAACAAAGCTCCCCGCAACCCGCCCAACAATGGCAAGGGCCGTGCGAATCATGTCACTACAGAAGAAGCCCAGGAAGACCCGGACGTCGTGCTGGGTACGTTCCTTGTCAACTCAGCACTTGCAACTGTCTTGTCTGATTCTGGAGCCACGCATTCATTTGTCACCCAAAAGTTTGCATTAAAAAGTGGCATGACCCCTACACCTTTGAATAACCCTATGGTGGTACAAATCCCCGGAGCAGAGATGAGAGCCAAGATAGGATGTAAAGGAGTCAGGATTGTCATTAACGGGGTAGACTTCCTAGCAGACCTTATCATCTTAAAGTCGCAAGGCTTGGATGTGATCTTAGGAATGAATTGGCTCATCAAGCACCAAGGCTTGATAGATTGCGCCAAGCGGACTGTCACTATGACCAATGAGCAAGGAGTCAAAGTTAAATTTGCCTCCAACCCCTCCTCTGCACAAGCCACCCAAGTCAACTGTCTGACTGAAGTTGGATTGGAGCAAGTGCCGGTAGTATGCGAATACCCCGATGTCTTTCCTGATGAGCTACCGGGAATGCCTCCTGACCGAGACATTGAGTTCATCATCGAGCTCATACCCGGAGCAGGACCCGTCTATAAGAAGCCTTATAGAATGGGATCGGAGGAGTTAGCAAAATTGAAGAAGCAACTGGAAGAGCAGTTGAGGAAGGGATTTATCCGCCCTAGTGCCTCCCCTTGGGGATCACCTATTCTATTTGTGGCAAAGAAGGACGGTACCATCCGCTTGTGCATTGACTACCGCTCCCTCAATGAAGTTACAATCAAGAACAAGTATCCACTTCCCAAGATTGAAGATCTGTTTGATCAACTCAATGGGGCCAAGGTGTTCTCTAAGATCGACCTCAGATCTGGGTATTACCAGCTCAGAATCATACCCCAAGATATTCCAAAGACGACATTTGTAACCAGATATGGCCTGTATGAGTGCACGGTCGTGTCCTTTGGATTGACCAATGCCCCAGCTTACTTCATGTATCTCATGAATAAGGTCTTCATGGAATACTTGAAAAAGTTTGTCGTTGTCTTCATTGATGACATTCTTGTCTTCTCGAAGACGAAAGAAGAGCACGAGCAACACTTGAGGATGGTCCTAGACAAGCTTCGAGAGCACCAACTATATGCCAAGTTCAGCAAGTGCGAATTTTGGCTACGTGAAGTTGGATTCTTGGGTCATGTTTTGACCGAAGAAGGATTGTCAGTGGATCCCACCAAGGTTCAAGCCGTGACTGAATGGCAATCCCCGAGCAATGTGAAGGAAGTCAGAAGCTTCCTCGGACTCGCAGGATATTACCGCAAGTTCGTTGAAGGATTCTCAAGCATTGCCCGACCCATGACTCGGCTCTTGAAGAAGGACAAGAGGTTTGAATGGATGTCAAAGTGCGAAGAGAGCTTCCAGGAGCTGAAGAAGAGACTGGCCACCGCCCTAGTTCTGGCCACACCAGATATACACAAGGAGTTTGTGATATATTGTGATGCGTCAAGAATCAGACTGGGAGGTGTCCTGATGCAAGAGGGTAGAGTCGTAGCTTACCTTTGAAGGCAACTATGGCGTCATGACCTCGAGTTGCAGCTGTAGTTCACGCACTAAAAACATGGCGACATTACCTCCTAGGGAAGCGGTGTAAGATATACACCGATCACAAAAGTCTGAAGTATATTTTCACTCAAAAGGAATTGAACATGAGGCAGAGAAGATGGCTAGAGTTGATCAAGTATTATGATCTCAGTGTTCAATACCACCCTGGTAAGGCTAATGTGGTAGCAGATGCATTAAGCAGAAAGGCTTGTGCCCTAAATGCTATGCTTAAGGAAATCTACCCGCCTTGTATGAGGAACATGAAAGCTTCGGGTTGGAACTGGTTGCACCAGGATTCTTGGCCAACCTTGAAGTTAGGCCTACCTTGATGGATGATGTTAAGGAAGCTCAGAAGGGACACAAAAGTATTGAAGGCATCAAGAGGAAGATCAAGGCAGGCAAGGCCCCAGTATTCTCAGAGGATGAGCAAGGAAAGGTGTGGTTTGGGAATCGCATTTGCGTACCCAATAAGATTGAGCTCAAGAATTTGATCTTGGAAGAGTCTCATGACACCCCATATTCCATACACCCTCGAGGAACCAAGATGTATCAAGACTTGAAGGAAAGATTCTGGTGGCATGGCATGAAGAGAGAGGTAGTCACTTTCGTCGCTAAGTGTGACATATGCCAAAGGGTCAAAGCTGAACATCAGCGACCCGCTGGGTTGTTACAACCTCTCAAGGTGCCTGAATGGAAATGGGATAAAGTCAGAATGGACTTCATCACTGGATTACCCAGGTCAAATAAGGGACATGACTCCATCTGGGTCAGAATCGACCATTTGACCAAAATAGCCCATTTCATTCCTGTCAAAACGACTTACAAGGGAAACCAGCTAGCCAGCCTCTACATCAACAGAATTGTAAGCCTTCATGGTGTTCCCAACGAGATCGTGTCAGAGCAAGGAATGCAATTTACCTCAAGGTTCTGGAAGAAGTTCCAAGAGCCAATGGGGACCAAGTTGTCCTTCAGCATTGCTTTCCACCCACAGGCCGGAGGTCAGACAGAATGAGTGAATCGGATACTCAAAGACATGCTCCGAGCCTGTGTCTTAGCATATGGAGCTAAGTGGGAATATTGCCTACCCTTCGCCGAGTTCTCCTACAACAACAGCTACCAGTCCAGTCTTCAGATGCCGCCGTTTGAGGTGCTATACGGACGGAAGTGCCGCAGTCCCCTCAATTGGTCGGAGACCGGAGAAGGACTAATCTTTGGCTCGATATCCTCCATGAAGCAGAAGACTAAGTCCAGCTTGTCAGAGAGCATTTGAAGACTGCCAAGTCAAGGCAGAAGGGCTACGCTGACTCACGTCGTAGAGACGTGAACTTCCAAGTTGGAGACCATGTCTATCTCCGGGTCACACCTCTCAAGGGAACCCAGCGCTTTCATGTCAAAGGAAAGCTCGCCCCAAGATACATCGGCCCCTTCAATATCACTGACCGACGAAGAGAAGTGGCTTACCAGTTGGAGCTGCCACCTGAACTATCCGATGTGCACAACATATTCCACGTATCACAACTCCGGAAGTGCCTCCAAGTCCGAGACAAGCCTGATCTTTACAAGGACGTCGATCACCAAGCCATTGACCTTCAGCCTGATTTGACTTACCATGAGAGGCCCATCTACATTTTGGATGAGGCTGAGCGACACACTCGAAGCCGCACCATCAAGTACTTCAAGGTCCAGTGGAGCAACCACACTGAAGCAGAAGCAACTTGGGAGCGTGAAGACTACCTTAGATCTGAGTTTCCGTATCTCTTTTAAGCCTAGTTAAGGGGGGTAGGTCTGTCACACCCTGCATTTTGTAACATTTCATTTGCATTAATAAAGCATAAAAATTTGGACCAACAAAAACTTTTGCATTATTTGGTTTTTTATGTTGGAGTTGGTTTTCTCCGTGTGATTTTTCTAGTGCTCTTTAAAGTCAACACAACTTCACCTTCTATACTTCATATCCTTGCCCCAAGCTTCTGCCCAATGATCATGCCATGTGTATAGAGAAATATAGTATTTTCTTACAAAAATAATCTGGCCAAAAAGTATTTTCTAAAATTAGTTTTCCAAAAACCCTGAATTGAGGATTACACTGCATGTGCTTGATTTGGGGTGTGAAAAGTATTTCAAAAGGTATATTTGAATCCTATTAGATGTAGGACTCCCATAAACCACAAAAATAAAATTTTAAAAGTTATTTTCCTATTTTATTTAAAAGCTTTTTCTTCAGGCCAGAAATGGTCTTTAATAGGGAAAAATTATTTTATTGTTTTAAAAATATTTGACAAAAATCAAGGAAACTCAGTGGGCATATATTTCTCATATAGAAGAGTTTCAACACATGGTCATGTTCAAAATATTGGACAAAACCTCCCAAAACCATTTCTACCCATTTCAAGGATTTGAAATATCTCTACAGGAAATATTTTCATAAAAATCCAAGGAAAATCCAGCAAGTCACAAATGCATATTGTGATCACCTTGCAAAGCCTCATGTCAATCAAGGTCATTTTGGTTCACCAAAATGCCCCAAAACCCTCTCTGACCAGAACCAAATTTGAATAACTTTGTACTACCAACTTTCTCTCCATGACCCCAACTTTGGTGAGCATGTTCACATGACCAAATGAGGGCACTACACCAAGTGGTGCATCAAGGAGAAGTGATTTGCTCAACTAGATCTACACAAATTCATTTCTGCTAATTTCTAGGGTTTGCCAAAGTTTCATTAGAAAACTCTTCCAAATGAGCTCATATTCCTTTTTCCCTGTCATTTTGTCATGAAAAACACCCCTGCCAAGTGCCACAAGAAGTAAATTAGTGCAAGTACCCCAAAACAATATCAAACACCTTCTGCATGTTAACTAAAAACCCTATTTGGGGCTCTTCCACTAATCTCCATGAGTTCCACTTTTTACCACAACCCCTCCTAGTCCCCTTTCACCTCCAGTAACAATGGCAAACCCACAGCTCAATTATAGAATGGGTAAAACCCCAGTTTCCCTCCCTGCACAACAACTTCTCTCTCCTTTCTCACCTCCCTCCTCACTCCAGTGGCCACCCAGGGCATCGAAGGCCATCTCCTACTTCCTTACTCCCCCCCTAGAGCTACCAGACACCTTTGGCCGTGACCACATGCATAGAAAATGGCCATGCCGGCCATTTGGGCGCTCTGGAGCGCGCTACAGTGCACTCCCGCACTGTAGCCGCCCCCTTCCAACCGCTTCCGGCCACCTCGGTCCTCCCCAGCACGCCCGACGATGTGCTTCGACGTCTGCGTGACGCCACACCTCTGTCCCCCTCCTTCCTCTCCCTCTCTCGCCCCTGCTCGCACGCGCGCTGGCTGCCCGAGCGCGCCAGTGGCGCGGCTCACACGCACGGTGTCTCTAACCCCTCCCAGCTCTCTCCCTTAGCTCCCCTCGGCGTAGTCCATGCCCAGAAACACTCCAGACACAACGCCGGCTCCTCCCGAGCCCTGTGGCAACGAGCAGGAGCTCGCCGGCACACGGGTCCATGGTACCCCACCGTTCACCTATTTAAGGGCCTCCCCGAGCCCTCCTCTCCTCACCACTCGCTATCCCACTCAACAAAACATCCCCCCTGCGCCCCAGTTCCTCTCCACAGCCGCCCGAGCTCGACATCGAGCTCGAGCTCCGCCGCTTCGGCTTGCCGGAGTTCGTGAGGTACAAGCCTCCCCCGCTCCTCCTCTTCCCGATCTGAAACCGCCTCCTCCCACTAATCATTTGCCCTCTCTCCCCCGCCTCGTTTGCAGCCGAAGACGACCGGAGCGACCACCACCTGACGCTCCTCCGCCGTGCCTCCTCGTCACCGGCGAATCAGGCCACCCCGGCGACCGCAACCACCTCCACCCGAACGGCGACACAACGCTGACCCCAGCTGTACCCTCGCCCTACCTCGCCATGACCTGCATCGACGCCGGTGAGCCCGCCGACCCTCTGTCACAGGGTTAGGGATGACAGGCGGGCCCCGCCTATCAGCCTCTCCTCTCCATCGCCCCTCTCTCTCTCGCTGACGCCTGGGCCCCGCCTGTCAGGTTTAAACCTAGCGCGCGCGCGTGCACCAGTGCGCTGGGCCACCTCTCTGGCAGGGCCTGCTATGCTGCGGCTGTTCTGACCCAGCAAGCAAAGTGCTCCTTTTCCTTTTTCTTTTTCTGTCACTTTTCCCAAAATTCCACAGGATAAAATATTCGTCCAAATAAATTAATTCCAACTCCTAAATTCCTAAAGTATTGCAACCTATTTAATGGTGCAACTTTCATTCAAATCCATCAAACTTTTCTTCACTCTAAATATTTAAATGTGATTTTAAGCATTTAAATATACCTTTGTAAATCCATTTCTCCTATTCTGCTACTCCAAATCCAAAACTAGGAATTTTCCCCTTCTTAGTTTTCACCCTAGTATTTAACAAAAATGAGTTGACATTTTTCTGAGCACTTTGGTGTTTCTTTTTTATTATTGCCTTATTTTTCACGTTATTATTTTGCGATGATAGATTGCGTTGCTGACGAAGGAGTTGGACCAGAAGACTTTGAAGACCCAGAAGACTTTGTTGAGCCAGGCAAGCAACCCTTTGACCATGTCTATGAAACCCTTTTTATCCATGTCATATAACACCATATTGTTGTTGCAACGGAATCATGATGAGGTAGTAACCACTTTGATGGTTTGCCACCGTACTTCCTCATTGATACTTGCATTGTGCATGACCCTACCTTCTTATGAGGGTTATGCCGGTGGGAGTAGATAGGATGCTAAAGTAGTGCTACGCAAAAAGGGACGGGGATATGCATGGTGATGGAGCAGAGTATTTTCAAAAGACTTTTCGAAAACCCCATCGGGTGCCACTTATGCCCGGGGGAGATGATGAGTTGGGTAGCCACTTGATGACGAAGTGGTGTACCGAGGCAAGTATGTGTTGTTTTCAAAACGGATTGGTTTAAGTTGCGACCGTTATTCCAACCTTACATGCGCAACCACTCTACCCTTGTATGGGAAAGGGCATTATTGACTACCTAGGCCGATACTAGCTCGGAGCCCGCATTACTAGTGACAGGGGAGAGTTGGTGCTCTCTCTCGGGACGGGGTCGTGCCGGGTAGGGCGGCCATGACTATTTTTACAGGGCACCGGATACACCGTTGTGTCCCCTCTCGGATGTTACGATCTCGAGTGAGTCTCGTATGATGTACATCATGAGGATACGGATCAATGAGTGGACTCCTTTTTAGTGTCGTCTAGGGAAAGATAGTGATCGGGTGCTTACCCCGGGTACTTGATGTATCGCGGGTCGTGGATGACACGTAAGTTCCCCGGATCTTGTGGGTAAAGTGTACAACCTCTGTAGAGTATAAAACTATTCGAATAGCCGTGTCCACGGTCAAGGACAGTTGGGTAACCGCTCTTGGGCTACGTCCACATGTTTACAAACCAGTGTGTGTGTTGGGGAGAACTACTTGGGTCAAGTCAAGGGACTTGACATGATTGAGTTGGGTTGATGCCCACTCTATTTATGTTGATATCTGTAACCTGTCCTCATGGTTACTTGAATTCTCGTGATGCATGTCTTACAAGTTGTTGAACATGTCATTGCACTCAAAACTAGCTTTCTGCAAAAATTTACCTATGTCATGCATTGTTGTGTCTTGAGCCAAAACATGGTTTGCTTGCGAGTACACTCAAAGTACTCATTGGCTTGCCACTGGTTATTTAATTGGCCAGGCATGGAAGAACCGGAGTTCGAAGAAGAGCTGTTTGGAGACGAACATGCGAACTAGGACGTTTCCCAGTCAGAATGCCTGTAGTGTTAAGGCAGATGGCATGGGTTCTACTTATCGACGAAGATTTCCGCTACTTGTGTTTCATTTGATGTTTAGCCCTTAAGGCTTTATCAATGTAAGACTTGACCATAATGGTCATAATTTGTGTAAGACGGTATGTACGGATGTAAGACTCTTGTTATTCAGCTTCTGTGTGTTCAGTGAGCATTGATCTCTGGGATCACTGTACACGTGCATTCGGTGATCTCGACTTATGAGTCGGGGTCCCCACATGTGGCCACCACGTGGCCTCAAGATCACTTGTTGCCAAAGCTTTCCGCCACGGTTTCTTCTGGCCGACTGCTTTGGAAGACGCCAAAGAGTTGGTCAAACACTGCAAAGGGTGCCAAGTTTTCAGCTCCAAGCAACACCTGCCGGCTTCTGCACTCAAGACCATCCCCCTCACCTGGCCCTTTGTCGTGTGGGGGCTGGACATGGTGGGCCCATTCAAGACGGCACGCGGCGGCATGACACATCTGCTTGTCGCCGTAGACAAGTTCACCAAGTGGATTGAACAAAGCCAATCAAGAAGTTGAATGGGCCGACTGTTGTGACCAACATCGCAGATATCACCATCCGGTATGGCATACCACATAGCATCATCACCGACAACGACACAAATTTTGCCAAAGGAGCATTGGCCCATTTTTGTGCAACGCGACTGGACTTAGAATCCGTTGCACATCCGCAGTCAAACGACCAAGTTGAGCGAGCAAACGGCCTCATCCTCTCCGGCATCAAGCCCCGATTGGTTGAGCCATTGGAGCGTTCGACCGGCTGCTGGCTTGAGCAGCTGCTGGCCATCCTTTGGATCCTGCGTACCACTTCAAACAAGTAAACCGGCTTCACTCCTTTCTTCCTTGTGTATGGTGCCGAGGCCGTCATCCCAACTGACATCGAGTTCGATTCACCTAAGTTACCATGTACACGGAAGTGGAGGCGAAGGAAGCGCGGGAAGACGGCGTTGATCTGCTGGAAGAGGGCCGACTGTTAGCACTCAGACGGTCCGCCATCTACCAGCAGAGCCTGCGCTGCTACCATAGTCGGAAGGTCAAGCCAAGATCCTTCCAGGAGGGCGACCTTGTGCTCCTGCTGATCCAGCGAACAACCAGCCAGCACAAGCCCTCGGCCCCTTGGGAAGGCCCCTACGTCATCAGCAAGGCCTTGGGTAACGACTTCTACTACCTGATCGACGCACAGAAGCCCAAAGCATGCAAGATAGATGATTCAGGCAAGGAGTCGGAATGCCCATGGAACGCCAATCTCCTTCGAAGATTTTACAGTTAATGCAGTATGTACCACACTATCTTTTGTATTAAGTACAAGACATCGGGCCCCCCGAGGAGCACTCGGGGACTACCCTCTTTTATGATGAGTATTATGCCTATGAATGTGTTAGCACATTTGTTCTTTAGTCCTGGACCGGGTTTGACCAGTCGGCCCGGGGACTTGCCGCCTTGAATTATGTTAGCACTACCTGCAGTCAGACAAGTAGTGTTCCGGCATCTAGCCCTCTCTTGCCGAAAGTCGCAGCTCGTAGAAGCAGCTGTTCGGCTGGCAAGAGTCAAAGGCAGGAAATGATGCCCACATGAAAAATGGCTAAGGACCAATGAGCTTACATAATGCAAGCCGGCTCCCCGTCCTGCCGACCGACTGCTAAGCAGCCGGCCAGCCGCCTTCCCGCTCACCTTGCCACAATCGAAGAAGGCTGAAGTACTTGCCCTTCCAAAAGGCAAGTATTTTCCCAGCCATAGACTGCAGAGCAGCTGTTCGGCTGGGAAGATAGCAACCAAGGGAGGGCGGCAAAGGAAAAAGCCGAAAAAAGATTAAAAGCAAGTAAAGTCGGAATCCGACACCAGCATAGCACATGCAAGATAATATTTACAGAAAAGGTCTTCGAAAGCCAGAATTCAACATAGTTTGAATACACCCCCAGTGGGTGGAACTACGCAAATTTAATGGACATTGTTCAAAAGATTGACGAGCGGGAAGACAAAGATAAAATTGGCCGCTTAGACCAAGGGAGCAACAGGAGAGCCCGACAGGTCGGCGGAGATGGCGGCGCTGGCTGGTGGAGTGGCCGGGTGGCGAGTCTCGGCTTGGTCGTCGCCAGCAGCAGTCGGCGTGTTCACACGCACCTCATTGCTGGAGGCACAGTCAGGCTGAGGCTGGCCATCCGCTCCACCGTCTGGCGCGGAATCGTCGCCGTCTTCATCCTCCTCGTCCTCGCCCTCGTCGCTGGAGTCGATCTCCACTGCTGAGTCCTCACCGTCTGCCGGGTTCAGCCCGAACAAGTCTGCCGGCATCTCAACACCGTCTTCGTTCAACTCAGGGACAAAGATGCTAGTGTCGGTGTAGTTGGCGATCACAGCGGTGTGATCAATGATGGTAGGCCTCACCGCCACCAACTCCTCGTTGGCCTCCTGCCGAAATGTGGCCAGCTGGGCTAGATCCAACCCAGGGTACCACACCCTGACAAACTCCAAAGCCTGCCTGGCGCCTGCCCGGGCCAAAGTAGCCTTCCACGCCTCGAAGCGGCCGACTGCCACTTTGAGTCAGTTGGCAGTCCGACTGCCATTTCGAGCCAGTCGGCAGCCCGACTGGGGGTACGCGGCACCGGTGTGTCGGGCCAAAGGGCAGATAACAGCTAGGCCCCGATGCGGTGAAGGCGGGAGAGCATCCGGTTGGCTGACTGGAGACGGGCCTGGATGGCCAAGAGCTGCTCCTCAAGTGTCCGGCGAGCATTCGGTGCAATCTCAACACCAGCCTGCCTCCGCGCGTCGCGGTGGGCCTCGATGACCTGGCTGGCGGCAATGGAGTAGCCAGGGAAGTACTCTTTGCAAAGAAGAAAAGAGAATACAAAGTTAGAAGCCGGACCAAATAAGAGGCGGCAAACAAGGGGAAAAGGAGGAAGGCAACTTACCATCCACCATGTCCTTGATTTCGCCGTAGCCGTCGCTCAGTGCCTGCTCCAACTCGGCCTAGTTTGCCTCTTGGGTCTCATACTCGGCTTGGAGGGTGGCCTCGCTGTCCTTCACCGCCTGGAGAGCCGCCTTGTGACTCTTCTCCTGGTTAGCTAGCTGCTTGGCCAGGCGGTCGCGCTCCTGAGCCACCGTACTGCACTCCGCCTCCTTGGCGAGCAGCGCAGTCTGGGCCTCACCCAGTTGCTGCTGCAGGGTGGTGTTGGCCTCTGCAAAGACAACAAAGGAGAATAATCAATAAGCAAGAAGTCGCCAAAAGAGATCCGTCCCGACTGCTCAGCAGTCGACCCGAATCTTGGGGACTACACCCAGTGGGTGCGCTGACGCGGGCCCACGAGAGAAAGAAAGCGGAATACTCACTCCGGCTTTCAGATAGGTCGGCGGTACATTGAGTGAGCTCCAGGACATGGGAGTTGAAGGTGGCCGCGCAGAGATTATGATAGTCCTGCCAAAGAGGACAGACAAACAAGGGAAGACAAGTCAACACACAAGCCTACTTAGGAGTTCCAGGCCGGCTGCTGTGGCCTCGCTGTCCTTCACCGCCTGGAGAGCCGCCTTGTGACTCTTCTCCTGGTTAGCTAGCTGCTTGGCCAGGCGGTCGCGCTCCTGAGCCACCGTACTGCACTCCGCCTCCTTGGCGAGCAGCGCAGTCTGGGCCTCACCCAGTTGCTGCTGCAGGGTGGTGTTGGCCTCTGCAAAGACAACAAAGGAGAATAATCAATAAGCAAGAAGTCACCAAAAGAGATCCGTCCCGACTGCTCAGCAGTCGACCCGAATCTTGGGGACTACACCCAGTGGGTGCGCTGACGCGGGCCCACGAGAGAAAGAAAGCGGAATACTCACTCCGGCTTTCAGATAGGTCGGCGGTACATTGAGTGAGCTCCAGGACATGGGAGTTGAAGGTGGCCGCGCAGAGATTATGATAGTCCTGCCAAAGAGGACAGACAAACAAGGGAAGACAAGTCAACACACAAGCCTACTTAGGAGTTCCAGGCCGCCTGCTCAGCAGCCGGCCTGGAACTCGGGAACTACACCGAGTGGGTGCGCTGACGCACCCCCACGGAAGGATACAAGAATAGAAAGCAAAAGAGCAAGAGGCTCACCCGAATGGTCGTCCGCGTCACCAGGACCTCCTGGTTGTAGTTCTTCCGGGCGTTGGCCTGAGATTAAAGACGTGTCTGGACGTCCTGTGTTGCCTCGTTCAGCACAGCCGTCCTACCCCCTTGCGTCTAGTCCGGCGAGCTGACGCTCGCCGCCTCCAACTCCAGGGTCGACGAGCTGGCGCCCCTGGCCTTCTGCGGATGCGGCGCCGAGGCCGCCTTCCCTGTGTGCTGGCGTGATGGATACCGGACCACGAGGTCCGCTCCCACCGCCGGTCCACCTTGGTCTGGCCCGTTGGGCTGGCCGCCTTGGTCTGCCACAGTCGATGCTGGTGGAGTCACCTCCATCTCCGGGGCGATGACATCGCCCCCCCTCTCGATGACCGGTTGGTCGCCGCCTGCTCCTTCGGGTGGCATAGCCCAGGCTTCGGGCGCACGTGCCATGGCGCGGAGGGGGATGAGGAGCTGTGGGGGTTGGCCCCGTGAGGCCTCCCTAGCCTGCGCTGCGGCCACGACATCCGTCTGGGCCTTGGCTGTGGCATTAGCCTGCGTCCTCGCGGGCTCGTCCGCCTCCTCCTATGTCGCCTTAGCGGCAGCCGCTTTTTGCCGCTCTGCCTCCTGCTCCTCACGTGCCTCCCGCGCATTCCTCTCTGTCGCCGCCTGAAGCTCGGTGCGCGGGTCCACTTGGTGGGTCCTGGCGGACCCTCCTGCCGCCCCCACGACGGAGCCGGCGACCGACCACTCAAGAGAGAGCGGGGCCCTGTTTAAGTAAGAGGAAGAAAATTCAGAAGAATGATTGATACAAAAGATGAAAAAATGCAGTCGGAAGCCAACACTTACGCAGAAACCATTTGGGGTTCCTTCACGACCTTGCGTAAGCGGGTCGCCTTTGCAGCCGCCTCCTCCCACTTGGTTTCCACTGCCGAGCTCTTGGCTTCTTCGGCCGGCTGTCGTACATTGATGACGCGGCCCGGTGCTTCTGCGTGCCGCCTCGGGCAGCCGGCGCGGCAGATGAGCTCGCACCCACTTGGTCGGACGCTGGCTGGCGGCACGGGATGACCTCTTCATCATCATCCTTAGGCCAGTCCTCGAGGCCGCCTCCGGCTTCCGAGCCGCCTGCCTCACTGCCTCCTCACGCGGCGTCGCCCTCCAGTGCGGCTGCCCCCAAGTCGGGGTCATCCACATCGCTCTCCTCCCAATCGGGAAGGAACACACGCTCCGCTCATTAGGCGTCGGTTGCTGGCCAGAGAAGGGCGCTCTGTTTTATAGCCGACTGGCCAAGACCTCTTAAGAGAACTCGGTGACCAAAGGAAAATAAGAAATAAAAACTTACCATCTGCGGCGGATTCGTATGCGAGAACGGCTCATTGCTGAACCACATATCCACCTCCGAGAGCTTGTAGTTCGAAATATAGTTCACCAAGTGAGCGTCCTCCGAGTGTGGCATCTCCTTTGTGCACATCCAATTGGGGTCCCGATGCCCGCTGATTTCGCATATCCTGTGCGGCCGGCCTTGGAGGGGGAGCACCTGGCGGGCCATGAAGGCGGTCAGCAAGTCGGGCCCGGTGAGGCCTTCCGACTTCACCATCACCCTGAGCCGCGCAATGGCGGCAGCGCTGGAGACCAACAACATCCTTGGCCGGTTCGACCAGTTGGCCCGCGTTCTAGTCGGCGGGCCGGTTGCGTAGGTCGGCAGGTTGACCCAGTCTCCCTCTGGGTGGACGCTCTTCACATAGAAGTATGACTGCTGCCACATCTTCACCGACTGAATCAACATGAAGGGCGGGAATGGTTGTTGGCAGCCGACCTCCACACTGCGATGAAGGCACCGCACTGCACCGCCACCCTCTTGACAACTGTGCCATGCTTCGAGTAAAAGAACTCGCCCCAAAGCTCGAGGGTGGGGAGGACGCCGAGAAAGCCCTTGGAGAGGGTGACGAAGGCGGACAGCAGGACCACTATGTTCGTCGTAAGGTGGTGAAGCTGAAGGCCGTAGAAGTCGAGGAAGGCACGGAGAAAGCCACTCGCCGGCAAGCTGAGGCCATGCAAGAAGTGCAACTGGAAAATGACGCGCTCGCCCTCTTCCGGCACCGGCAAAATCTCCCATTCCAGCGCCAGGCAAACCTTCACGAAGTCCTCGCCAGGCAGCCGCCGCCTCCGGCCGAGGAAGTCGATGTGGTCCTCGTGGACGTTGGAGCCGTCCCACGCTTCGGCACGCGCCATGGGATTAAGAAGCTTGATGGAGGGACGGCACGGCGATGTGTGCGCAGCCCTGCGGCGATGAGTTGTGGCGCAGCTAGGTGGCTGGAAGCATGGCGCGGCGGCGGACGGGAGCAGCGAAAGAAGGGAGAAGAAGAGAATGGCGGAGGAGGAGGTAGGCGCGTGTGCGTCTGCCACTCCCCTCCTCCCCCTATTTTCAGCCCCGGAACGGCGAAGCCGAGGGGGCGAGGCGTGGGGGTCGTGGGATTAACCACGCCCACTCCCCCACGAGCCCATGATTATCGCACTTTAAATGCGTGTATTAACCACACCGAGAATGCCAACCGCCCACCTCAGCCACAGCGGATCCACGCGTGGGCCGAGGTGCTGTAGTGGTGGGCCCCAGCCTGCGGCAATGTCCCGTCGTGCGCGTGGGCTGGTAGGTTGGCCCGTCCAGCTAGTTCCGCATGGCGCACGGGCAGCGGGCGGCCAGCCCGGTGCTCGGCGCGCATACCATCTGAGTCCCGCCTCCGAACTTCGAAATCTTCCAAATGGCACGTCTGGATGTGACCGACTCCCAGCTGTCGGCTCTTCAGAGTAGGAAGTTGCTTGGGCTTCTCGCTCTCCTTTTCAGCCGTGAAGCCCCACCAGCTTCGGGGACTACTATTGGAGTAAATAACCACCGGTAGCCTTATCCGCTCCCCCTGGTTCTTAAAAACAATGGGTCGACTGCGCCCCTCAAGCATCCAAGACAAAGGGCCGCCTTCTCATGGTCAGCTGGACCAGTGGCCGGCTGTTGGAAGGCGGCAAAGTTCGGTAAGCCATCCCAAGGTGGGCCGACTCCTAGCTGGCGGCCACCAGAGTGGCCAATTCCTAGCAGGCGGCCAGACATGCACACTCAAAGTTTGCACCCACATAACGGTGACAAGACGGGGCATGGCTAGAGTAAAGCCTACCACACCCTAATCGTGGAGCAAGTATGGCCACAGTGCATTGTACCAGGCGGCCATCCCTCGCCCGGCGCGGCACTGTTGCCATGTTGACCATGACATCACCCATGACAGAGAGAAAATGCCCCCACAACAAGCTGTCAGTATGGCCTGTAGGCGGCGGGACCCTCCTGCCAGAGAGCCACCAGAAGGCGGCTTGGCAAGACCAGTCGGCATGAAGGAAGGCCGACTCACAATAGCCGGTCTACCTTCACCGTGGAATTTTGTGCACCATTAACCAGATAAGACGGGGTGAGGCTATAGTGAACGCCCACTATCAAGAACATGCTTGCCCTGACAAAACCATCATCATCAAGGGCGAGGCTACAGTGATGAGCAGCCGACAGGGCCCATAGGCGATGGGCCCAGCTTGTTGGCCAAGAGGCCGGCAGCCGGCGGGACCCACCAGTTGGCGGGCCCTAGTGGCCGGTGGAGAAGCTGGCGCCACAGACACTATGGGCCTGGGTCCACACCCAGACGGATTACTATTGTAACCCTGGGGGTAGGCCTATATAAACCCCCAAGGGCACCCATGCAAAAGGTTGATCCATTAGAACTACACACACCACATAGAGAGAAGAGGAGAGCTAGCCTTGCCCTTCTTCCTCCTCTAGCCAAACAGCTCAAGGAGCCACTTGTAGCTATTTACTGATTTAGTGATCATGCGGAGACCCCGCTGAGAAGGACTAGGGGTGTTATCTCCTAGGAGAGCCCCGAACCTGGGTAAGATTCGCCGGCGTGCATGTATTCTCCTCATCCCGTTTACAGGCACCGACGATGTCTTACTGGCTCCCACAATGATTAGCCATCATTTGGCATATGTCGCACCTACCACCCGACAACAAAATCAGGGGCTCTCCTTTGTACCCCTTTACTTGTGCACGGGTAGTCAGAGCCGTGCCCATGGCCACACTTAGCAGGGCAGAAGAGGGAAGCCAAAGCCACAAGACAATCAAATCCACGCCAAGACAGGGACGCAAAGAGCAAGAGGGCGAGGTGGACTCCCCTGGCAATACCCTTGCCGGGCGTGGGCCCCGCAGCCCCGGCAAGGGCCTTGTCGGGGCAACTTGCCCAACGCCAGCAGAGCACGCCACCCTTGAGCACAAGGGTTCCAACGCCATCAACCACATTGGAACCAAGGGTCAGGAGGCGCCTCCATGGTGGCATGCAGATCTTCATAAAGATCATAAACACACAAGATCAGATGAGGACCAGAAGACGACGATCCTCGGCAAGATCATTGCCGAGGAAATCCAAGAGACCTCCGGCAAGGTCCTTGCCGGGGACGACCGCGATGTCACGGCAAGACCCTTGTCGGGCCCTCGACAGGACCCTAGCCAAGGAAATCAGCGGGGCCTCGGCCACGCCCGCACCTGCCAAGACTCCACTGCCATTCCCATGCAGCTGCCAGCCCAGCCAGTTAGGCGAGCACCTGCGTGGCGACGTGCAGTCCCAAGGCCAACTCAGCAAGCACCTGCGTGGTGGCTTGCAGATCTTCATGAAGACGCTGCGACCGTGCCACCTCAGTAGCCTGCCAGCCTACATGGCACTACACACCGTGCTAGCCTGGACGCGTGTCGAAGCAAGGCGAAGCAGCGATAGCAAGAAGGGCACATTGGTAGCGCATTAAGTGCATTTGTCCGACGGTGCCAGAGGTTAGACTCAGCCACCGTATGCACTTTCCACCTCCTGTGTGCCACTGTGGCGCCCCATTTTTCCTACAAAAGGAGGGCTGAGGCATACTGGAGAGCGACTCAGCTCTTTGGACTAGCACGCACCGTAGCTAGTTCAAGAACACAAGAACACTCAAATATACACTAAAGCAGGACTAGGGTATTACGCATCCTCGCGGCCCGAACCTGGGTAAACTATCTTTGTGCTGGCTCCTAGACCCGCTCTTTCCACTACCTCGCGCCCGCTGACCATTGTAGGGATTCCAGTGATCCCATAGATGTCGTTTCCACCGACATCTTTGGCGCACCAGGGAAGGGGCGCAGCTGTGAAAATCCGGTCTAGCGGCTAGTCTAGAAGTTCTCTGTCGCCATGGCTCCCAAGAGGAAGACGACAATGGTGATCGGTTCATCTGGAGCCGGACTGCCCATACCAATGCGGGCAGGGAGCAGGGTGATACGTCTCCAACGTATATATAATTTTTGATTGTTCCATGCTATTATATTACCCATTTTGGATGTTTTTGGGCTTTACTATACACTTTTATATCATTTTTGGGACTAACCTATTAACCGGAGGCCCAGCCCAAATTGCTGTTTTTTTGCCTATTTTAGTGTTTCGAAGAAAAGGAATATCAAATGGAGTCCAAACGGAAAGAAACCTCCGGGAGTGATCTTTTTGGAACAAATGCAATCCAGGAGAATTAGAGTGGACGTCAAGAAGCAGCCAAGGCGGCCACGAGACAGGAGGGCGCGCCCTAGGGGGTGGGCGTGCCCCCCAGCCTCGTGTGCCCCTCGTGGCTCCCCTGATCGACCTCCTTCGCCTATATATACCTCTATACCCTGAAAACATCGAGGAGCGCCACAGAACCCTATTTCCACCGCCGCAACCTTCTATACCCGTGAGATCCCATCTTGGATCCTTTTTCAGCGCGCCCCCAGAGGAAGAATCGATCATGGAGGGCTTCTACATCATCGCCAAGGCCTCTCTGATGAGTTGTGAGTAGTTTACCATAGACCTTCGGGTCCATAGTTATTATCTAGATGGCTTCTTCTCTCTCTTTGAATCTCAATACAATGTTCTCCTCGATCTTCTTGGAGATCTATTCGATGTAACTCTTTTTGCGGTGTGTTTGTCGAGATCCGATGAATTGTGGGTCTATGATCAAGTTTATCTATGAGAAATATTTGAATCGCCTCTGAATTCTTTTATGTATGATTGGTTATCTGCAAGTCTCTTCGAATTATCAGTTTGGTTTGGCCTACTAGATTGATCTTTCTTGCAATGGGAGAAGTGCTTAGCTTTGGGTTCAATCTTGCGGTGTCCTTTCCCAGTGACAGCAGGGGCAGCAAGGCACGTATTGTATTGTTGCCATCGAGGATAAATAGATGGGGTTTATATTATTTTGCTGGAGTTTATCCCTCTACATCATGTCATCTTGCCTAATGCGTTAATCTGTTCTTATGAACTTAATACTCTAGATGCATGCTAGATAGCGGTCGATGTGTGGAGTAATCACTACAAAAAAAGACATATCCGTGACATTTTGGGCGAAACGAATTTTTTTTCTGTCATACTTATGACACTTCTATGACGATCATTGTGACAAAACCCGGTATCATGGTAGATGTGGTGGGCTCCTACTTCTATGACAAAAAATCATGATAGAAAATGGGCTTTTCATCCTGGGCAGGCCGGAGACGCAACTGCATGACATTCTTTGGGCTGTCCATGACGGAAAAAATTGTGGTAGAAGCGAGGGCGAGGAAATTTTCGGCGAGTTCCCGGTTACGGTGGGTGGTCGGGGGCCGAGCGATGCATGTTTCTCTCGTACACGTACACGCATGTGTGCGAGGCGTTGGCTCTAACTGAACCCGAGCGAGGCGTTGGGCCCTAACTGAACACGAGCGATTGCACTGCAGGCTATGCGTTACTGAACCCGAGCGATCGATCGATGGCTGTTAACTGAACCCGATCGAGAGATTCCTTCGCTACTGCTGCTAACTGAAGCCGATCGATGTTGCCTCTGGATGAACAGTGAGCGTT
>NC_057804.1:211731295-211760778 GCF_018294505.1 Triticum aestivum | reverse complement strand
GTACCCCGTGGCCTCGCCTCTGAATGAACAGGACCCCGGTCGATCGAGCCGGTTTGGGCTGGATGAACAGGACCCCATGGAGGGCTGGATGAACAGGACGACCCCGTGGAGGGCTGGATGAATAGTAGATGGTGGAGGGGTGGATGAACTGTACCCCGTGGAGGAGTGGTTGAACAGGAGCCCATGGACAAGGGTGGTTGACCAGTAGCCGGTGGAGTAGCACGCGGTGGAGGTTGGATGAACAGGAGCCCGTGGATGAACAGTCGCAGGTGGAGGCTGGAGGAGGTCGACGGTGGATGAACAGTAGCCCGTGGAGGCTGGAGGAGGTCGACGGTGGAGATGAACAGTATCTCGTGGAGTCCCGTTTAGCGGTACGCCACACCCCTCCCGATGAATAGGACCCCATTTCGACCGTAGCGCTCCAACACAAGTCCGTTTCGTCCATTTTATTGTAAGCCACACCCCTCCCGATCAACAGGACCCTGTTTCGACTGTAGGAGGTCCAACACAAGTCCGTTTCCTCCATTTTGCGGTATGCCAGACCCCTCGCAATGAACAGGATCCTGTTTTGAACATGGCCGGTCGAACACAAGGCCGTTTCCTCCATTCTGCGGTACGCCAGGCCTCGTTTCCATTGCCTGTTCCGTCCAAGCCCTCCCGATGAACACGATGACGCATTCCATTCTGACCCAGCCGGTTGGCTCCCCATTAACATGATGACGACGTGGTTTCTCCGTTTCGACCCTGCCATGTACACGAGCCTTGGTCGTACGTATGCGCGAGTAGGCGTTGGAGACCCTTCCCATATGTACGTACGTGGCCGTATTTACTTTCTTGCACCTTGGCCGATGTACGTACGTGTACATGCTACGTGCGCACCTCTACTACGACACGTGCGTGCTTGTACATCCACCAGTATGTACGTACACATTCGCGACCAGAATGACAATGCTACATACACTTCGACTAGGTGGGTCCCGACAGTCAAGCACTTCCTTGCGTGCGAAGATGTAGCTGGTGGGTCCCAACAGTCAGGGGCGAATCGTGTTTTTTTGCTCGGACGCACTTCCTTGCGTGCGAAGATGTAGCTGGTGGGTCCCAGCAATTAGGGGGGAAACGTTTTTTCGCAAAATACAGTGGCCCATCCGGTGGGTCGTTGCTGTCAGGTGGAGGTATCATTATTTTACGCGTAATAAGGAGGCACTTCCTTGTTGCGGCCGTGGACCTAGCTGTTAGCCTCTCCACGTACAGTCCACGTCCAATGGAAGTCATTCCTTGACCACGTTGACCATGCCGCGTCGAGAGCATCACGGCGGTGGACAACGGCGAGGCTTAGGAAGGGGACGACGTGGAGCCGGGGAAGACGCGGCAATGGATGCCCATGCAGAGAGGAGTACGAGGGTTCACTGGTTCTGCTGCGGTGTGAGGTTGCCGTCGCAGCAGCATAATAGGGGGTGTGAGTGATTAGAGGGATGGCATGGCCAGAGGTGGGAGTAGTATGGGGGCGGTGAGGCCTCCGCGGCAGCACAGCCGGCCACGGGAGGTAGGAGCAGGCGACACGACCGGCGCTGCTTTGGGCGGCTAGAGCAAGAAGACCAAAGGTTGAAGAAGCACTATGGCCATTGGATGGACATCATACGGTCACTGGAGTATTGACTAAGTTGACAAAGCCCTCCGTCCCCGTCAACTTACTAGGCCTACAAGTCAGCCACCCACTATGGTGGGTCCCAGCTAGTGGGGGGTATTCATTTTTTTGTGCGTAATAAGAAGACACTTCCTTGTGTGTGAAGATATAGCTGGTGGGTTCGACTGTCAGCGGGGGGAATGTTTTTTCTCAAAATACAAAGGCCCTTCCAGTGGGTCCCAGATGTCAGCTGGAGGAATCATTATTTTGCGCGTAATAAGGAGGCATTTCCTTGTGTGCGGCCATGGACCCAGTTGTCAGCCTCTCCACGTACAGTCCACGTCCGATGGAAGTCGTTCCATGACCATGTTGACCACGCCGCGCTGAGAGCACCAGGGCGGTGGATGACGGCGAGGCCTAGGAAGGGGACGATGCGGAGCTGGGGAAGTCGCGGCAGTGGATGGCCACACGGAGAGGATTATGAGGGTTCACTAGTTCGGCTGCGGTGTGAGGCTGCCATCGCCGCAGGGCCTGGCTAGCGGTGGGAGTAGTAGGGGGCGGTGAGGCCTGAACGGCAGCATAGCCGGCCACTGGAGGCAGGAGCAGGCGGTCTTGTCGATGCTGGTTTGGGCGGATGGTGCAAGAAGAGCAGCACTTGAAGAAGCAACAGGACCATTTGATTCAAATCCAACGATTACTGCTACTACAATCGTTTGTTGACTAATTTGACAAGCCCTGCGTACGCGTCAACTTAGTAGGCCCACAGGTCAGCCTCCCAACCGGTGCGCCCTAGATGTTAGTGGGAGGAATCATTTTTTTCACGTAATAAGGAGGCAATTGATTGCGTGCGACCAGGCCAGCGGAGGGAGTAGGGTGGGCCGGGGAAGCCTGCGCGGCATCACAGCGGGCCAGAAGAGGAGGGAGCAGGCAGTCCTGCCAGTGCTAGTTTAGGCGGCTGGAGTAGGAAGATCAGAGATTGAAGAAGCACGTCGGTCGTTGGATGGACCTCCAACAGTCACTGCTGCTAGAATCGTGTGTTGCCTGACAAAGCCTTACGTAAACAAGTCAGCCTCAAAATCTGTGGCGTGTACAGCCCATTTGCTATTATTTTAAAAAAAATCCTCATTTTCTAATTCATATGGAATTTATTGCACCCCGTTTTCCATTTTTAGAATTGCTGCCTATTTTCTGGTCAGTACCAGGGTTAAAAAAATTAACTAAATATGTGCGAAATTTTGAAAATTCGCCTATTTTTGCCGGGAACAAAATATTCTTAATCCAAAACATAGTAGCCATACTAAAACATATTTAAAAATAAATTAATACTATGTCATGTTAAATCCAATGAAATACTACAAAATATCAGTGAAGAACAAAAAAAAAGAAACTAATATCCCATTTGCTATAATTTTTTTGGAATTTTCAACCCCTTTGTATTACTTTTAACAGACACTGATCATACTCTTTGGCCAGGCCGGAATGCATCCCTCCCCATCTTGAACGATTTGCAGCCCAGTAAGTCGAAGAAAACAAATAGGCCTAGCTTGGGTATTCTTCAAAAAGAAATATTGGGCTACCTATTTTCCCAAAGAAAAACCTGTTGGGCTAGTCATGTTGTTAGACGGGCCACAGAGACCGCACAACCAAGTTTATACTCTGCTCCTCCGAATTACTACTCAAAAAAAAGTTGTGCAATTCTGTCGTTAATTGACTATACGTTAAAAATGATGTGGGTCCCGGATATCAGCAAGATGGATTAGAGTAAAACAACGATGGGTGCATCTGAGTAGTAAAAGAGGCGCTTGCTTGTGTTCGGGAGTGGACCTGGTGGGTCCGTACTGTCATACTCACAACTACGGTTCTCTCTCGATTCACTATGTTAACAAGGACCGTTTCAAAAAAAACTGTGTTGACAGGGCTGGACGGCGGTGCCGCGGCGAGCGCACCAAGGTGGAGGATAAAGTGTTGTTGCCGATGTGCTGGGCTGGGTTGGACATTCTTATTGAAAAATAAAAATGGACAGGAACAATTTACTACGTTGACTACGATTTGCATGGGTCCGCTGGTTGCAGGAAGAAAATGCTGGGAGAAAGAAGACTGGTCGCTATCTTTGCCTAAGAATAATATCGACTGAATGTAACGACACTATCATAGGAAATAATATCCTCTTGTTAAATCATGAAATAATATTTAGCTTTATTTATTTATTTACTTATTTATGTTTAGGGGAACATGAGCATGTACCTGGGCCGGAGTCATGTGAGAGGCTCCCTTCCAGTTAATTATGGACTCCTCTATTGGTCCTTCATCAGTGGGCTGCATGTTATCAACAAGTGGAAAATGTGTTCCGTACGAAAAATCGTATGTGTTACGTACGGTATGGGGCACTAAGGATCATACCGTGCAACGACTTCCAAAACATTGTGTTTGTCGTTCTAACAACTGATTGTACATTGAAAACAGGAGCAGCAGCAACCAGGGATGGGGGTGCAACAGAAGCAGTAAGCAGGCCAGAAGAGTGAAGACGCAACTCTCTCTTCCAAACCAAACATCAGACATTATTACAAAAGGGCTACCAAAAAAGAACAAGTGTATGCATCAAACTAAATAAAGATCCTACTACACCAAGTGTACGCATCTAACTAACTTGCCCAGTTAGACGTTACTATTTATTAAGCTGTGGAGATTGGCTGATGACCTGAACCAGATGGGTGCCTGACGGGGGAAACTCCAGCCATCAGGTCGAAGTCTGATACTTGCGACCCTCTCTCCTACTTTGGGCTGTAGAGCGTGGCGGCACATATCATGGTATGGTGCATGCAGAGACGCATGGTACGTTGTGTACACACAGTTTTGCCTGATGAACGAAACCGCGCTGCCATCATGATCCTTGCCGTCGGTTATCTCCTAGTTTATCGGATAATTCAGTCCGACAAACAAAGAGCATGTACCAAGGCTACTTACCAGCCTCCAGCCAAAAATTCCTGAAGGCCCAGAGAAGCTGGGATCCTTCTCAATGACCTTGCAGTGACTGTGATTGTATTCTGCGAAACAACACGTCCGGTCCGTCGTCTGATCAAGCCAGGAACCACCTGCAACTGCCATGCCGCTTTTCTTTGAAAGGTTCTGGGATTAGGAAGGGTAGGGACACCAGGCGTCCTAAGACATCATATCAAGTTGGAGTCAAATAAAAAATGGCTCTTGATGTAGTCAGTCTTAAGAGCGGCATTTTATGAGCATGATTTTTTTTAGTAAATGTTGACAGTAATATAAGCAAGCCATCATGATATCATAGGAAAGTAACATACTGCTATAACAGCCAATTGTAGCGATGAATGGAGTAGGCCAGCAATACGTCCAACCATAGGAGTTGATAACGTAAATGAAGCCCTTGTGTTCAATGGCATCAGAGAACCATGGAGGATGTATGATCCTGCGCTGGACGTGTAGATTTATCCAATTAGTGCAGTGACCTATCAGATAGGCGAGACCGCGGTTGAAGAACGCAATTAGCCTGAAGTCTTTATAATTCGCAGATCTTGTGGGCACTCGGTAGATTAAAACCTTGAGCAAATCAAACTCGGTATCATGTTGGCTGCTATAAGATTCCGAGTATTCTGGGCCGCGGTGCCAAAGTAGTGTAGTGTTAATCGAAGGAAGGGGGATCAATCGCCAGGTGTAGACCTCCACGAGCATCCAGCTGCCGCGACCGTCGACGAGCACCATCCAAGACGTCTTCATGCCGACCTAGTACATACCGTTAATGTAGTTGAGGGTGATGGGGATCGGATCGCAGTCAAGGGGGTTGATGCTCGCCACCCTATGATCATTATGTTGCGTGACACGCCGTTTCTGAAGATCAGGCCGCATCAGCAAGCAAGGAGCTGGCTTAAAAAGCTCCGGCCTGAGGGCTTTGAGTAAACGGTACATCCCCGACGAGCACGCGGTGAGCGGCATGGTACTGAGATTGTCCACACGTGAAACAATGAGCTTGATTACCTCTGTGGGGAGCGAATACCAACCATTCTTTTGGTGGATGTTGCTCGGTTCTGCCATTGTTAGTGCTTGGGTTTTAGACGAGGGGGGAGGCGCCTTAGCTGGTATGGAAGATTGGACGAGATTATGTGCGGACAAAGATGGAGAAGCAAATATGTGCTGCGGGAAGTCGACAGGTGATGATGACTACACCATGCCGCTTGACTTACAAGACACATACCTGCAGCGTAGGGTCATATCGATGCCAGACAACTTGCTTGAGTGATCACAGTACTGGTACTCCCTACAATACCTACTACTATGCCCTAACTTGCTTGAGTAGAGTAGTAGAGTAGGACTCTGCTCTACTACTAGCACCGGAGGAGTAGTATATTCTAATCTAAAATAGTTACAAACTTCAATGCCCGAGCATGGAACGACTAAGAACCGTGCTAACTCCAATCCCCAACAAACGTTCGCTGGGAGACATGGCGGTTGCAAACGCTCGCGAAGCAGTTACAATACGTGTGTGTGGCTTAAAAACAGGCCATCGTCAGATGGAAATCTGACGGTTACGTGGGATTCGCCAGGATTGAACTCGTGCCGAACAATCGCCAGATATCATTACAAAAAAAGGTTAAAACACCCGGGGCAATAACTTGCACTGGCTGACCACTAACAATGATACTCCCTCCATAAACTAATATAAGAGCGTTTAGAATACTAAAATAGTTATCTAAACACTCTTATATTAGTTTACAGAGGGAGTACTAACATCCCGTCAAAAAAATAATGATACTAACATAGTTGTAAAATGGTCAAAGACCATGTCTACGTGGTGTTTGGAATTATATGCAAAAAAATAGCAAGATGCTCATGCATTGCATGGCACACCATCATCACCAACTCAGTTTTTTCTCTACTCCTACTCCTATAAAAGACCCAGTTGGTGATGATCGAGGCGAGGAGGCGTGTTCAGCCGGGCGTGCAGCGGATGGCGCAGTACTATTCAATTTGTTATAAAAAACAAAGAAGAGTAGTAGAGATTGAGATAAGAGTAGAGGTAGAGACTTAGGGAGGAGCACGAGGTTGTGGGAGATAAGGATGAACGAAGCAAGGCCTTATCTATAAATGTGGAGAGAGGTGCGGGTATCTTTTGTAAAATTGTCATAGTTGGCTTTCTATCCGTTAGATATAGATCGGACGGTCTATATTACAAGACGGCAGGCACACCATCAGCACCAACTCGGTTTTCTATAAGAGTAGAGACTAGGGAGTGCTAGTAAGGACACCATCTACTGCTTTATGTGCTACTCCTGTGCTCCATTCGGCGGCCGCAACGTCCCCTACAGCCACTCCCTCATGCGCTCCATTCGGCGGGCGCTGTTGAAATTTGGGGAGCACACTCTCGCGACTACTGGCAGCCACGACTTCACCAACGATGACTTCTTCCCCGACCTCGACAACCTCTTCCTCAGCGACATGGACGACAACCTCAACACCAACGGTGCTGCTCCCGTTGCACCGTATGTGTTTCTATCCTTCCTGTTCGAAGTCGTGGTAGAATTCATGTTTCTACTCTGTATCCTACTACTATGCTAGTCCACATGATTAGTTTCATCTCTGTTATAGCCGTCATGATTTATTTTGTGCTTATTCGGATTAAATCTCGTAGTAACTTTCTCATATATTCAACTGGCGCAACGTCCCCTACAGCCACTCCCATTTCATGGACGGCCTGGTCGATGCCTCCAAGAAGCCCTTCGTCTACTGCTATGAGTGCCCGATGTCATTTTGGGGCTCGCCGGCGGACATGGTGCATCACCTCATGGGTGCGTGCAGCGGTCACTACTGGCCCTTGGCGGAGAACATCAAGTACTAGACGTGCTACCCGTTCATCATGCTGGAGTCGCTAGAGGATCACCGCCGCCTGCTAGTCTCGGAGGAGGATGGCAGCGTCTTCCTCTTGATCGTGGGCACTGGCGAGGCCCACGTAGGCCGCCGCCCAGTCTTTGTAGTGTGCATCAGGGGCGACGCCACTGACGTTGACACTGACATGATGCTGATGTACTGGTGCGTGCTCAGTGTTTCTACCCCTCCGGGTCATGTGGGCGGCGACACAGGCTACATCGAACTGACTTGGACTCTGCGGAGCTTGGACCTTCCCGCCGGTGTGGACATGGAAAACCCATGGTCTTATTTACCAGCCAACATGGTGCATGGGGACTCCAAGGAGGTTCACCTGGACATATGCATTATCAAGTTAAATGGTGATCATTAGTCTTAGCTCAATGTAATCTGCTGTTTAAGCATGTGGAGACGTCCATGCATGATCTTGCTGTATTGGAGTATTGCGCATGAATGAAAGTGTATCCGTTTATGGTTTAGTCTACAATCTTGCATGTATGAACTTTTACTAAACTACTGGTGAAAGACTTACTATGAGCCATTTCTTACATCTCATCTGCCCCTTCCAAGTCATCCTGATTTAATCCCTCCGTCTAGGTGTATAAGGGCATGGTTAATACTTAATAGTATAGCCAACGATTAACTACAAGAAAGTGCCATGTCATCTGTAGCCAACATGTATAACAATCGATACTCAAAAACTAATTCTTAAAGATCATTTCTTGCAAAGCACAATAAGTGTTATTTCTTCACAAGTTTTGGATGCAGGTTGAACAGTTGAACTCTTTTGTTTGCAAAAGATACCTTTTTATCTATTTCACCCGGATGTTTGTGAGCTCTAGAGATGAAATAATATCCAAAGAAACCTATCGGTACCCGTTAGACATGAGATGACCCCCACATCCTTTGTCAAAATAAACAACTCCCCGATCATTGCATTTCACTCTTCCGTGCAACGCACAGGCACCTTACTACTATAGATTAGTACGACCAAAAATTTAACTAACATTATATATAGTACGATAAATGCTGATGCATGTCACCTAAAATTATATCATTCAAAACTATGTTCAAATACGAATCCAACGATATATTTTTTGTTGACATGCACTAACATTTTATCAGTTAAATCTTCAGTCAAATTCAATTGGGGACTAATAAACTACGACCGATGTAGTACAAGTGTAGAGGGCGGCGCTGCACGGGAGTCTCACCCCGCTCGTGGCGCGGCTGTAAATTCGTCATATCACAAAATCCAACCACTGCCAGTAATAAGTGGCCTGGTAAAATAAATGGACAAGCAACCATCACATCCCTTCGTCTTTTTTGCATTTCATCTCTCTGCATTTACTTTCTCCGGTTCATCTCGCACACTCGATCCCTAGCTACTACTCCTAGTATCCCTAGCTACTACTCCTAGGGCGAGTTCTTTTGGCGGCTTAAAAAATAAGCCGTATCTTCCCTAGCTTTTCCCATAAGACTAGTCACAGTGGAGAGTAACATTAAGGCACGTCACTCATTTATTTGGGCTTCTAAACTACTACTAGTACTCCCTTCATTTTATATACAAGGCCACAAACTCCAATTACAAGTACCAAGATAAAAATCAATGTGTGCTTTACAAGTCAATTTATTTTCTCGTTTACCAGGTTAATTAATAGGGTGCATGCACATTAGAAGAAACTGAGTGGCCGTGAGAGAGGAAGTAGATGAGTTTGTCATTATCATCCACTACATGCATGCTAGTAATCAAGCCATGGGTTACTAGTACGAGGAAACATCATTAATATTTGTATCGATTACTGTTGGTGGCCTTGTATAGATGCAAAATGTATTTTTTATAGTGGCCTTGTATACAAAAATGGAGGGAGTACCTCCGTCCTGGTTTATTCGTTACCATTGTAATTTTTGGTAAATTTTGACCAAAGATTTAACTGATAAAATGTTAGTGCATGTAACATGACAAACATTTCATTAGTTAAATTTATGATCAAAATTTCACACAGATTACAATGGGGACGAATAAACCAGGACGGAGCTAGTAGTAATGGGATTACTACTAATCTAGAAGCCTAAACGAACTGGCCCCTGGTACTCCTACTAGTAGTACTAGTACTCAAGTTGGAGTTCCAATTGCACGACACAACTTGTTAGGCAAAAAATTCGATACAGGGTGTAGGAAGCGGTTTGGGAATTTGCATGCCTTTCCGACCAGCGAGATACTCCATACAAAGTACGATAGACAAATAACCACAAAGAAGGACGCTAAAAGTAAACAATTAAACGAGCATTTTTGCATTCGTTTTGCATTGAATCAGTTCACAAGCTTGACTAGTGTTGTTTTTCTACTTTTACAAAAACCGCGTCGTAATGTTAAAATGTGCATTTGCCCGTACATAAATAATAGTAGTACTCCCTCTGTCTAGGTGTATAAAGTCTTCCCTCCTTCTTGGTCACGGTGCACAACCAAAGATGACTTATTCACCTGGACGGAGGGAGTAGCACAGTCTACAAGCATATATAGAGAGAGACGTGTAGTGCGATAGTATATAGTACTAAAGTTTGTGATGTATGCACCTACTTACAAAATGCGTATGGATACACAAGGTTTCCAAACTGCCCCTCTTACATACTTAATTAAGGATGCTAATAATTCCCGAACGTTCGGGATTTATCATTTGCGTCCCAAAACTAGTGAGATCACCTTACGAAACTAAATTATACTTCTACTAAAAGCCACGTCGCTCGCAAGAGCGCTTGTGGCGCGCCACGAGTGCCCTGGTGCACGGCCGTTTCCCAGCGCGCCGACATAACGCCTCTTCCTCAGCCTCACAACTTGTGAGGTGCTGATTGGCGGCTTGCCGGTGGGTGAGTGCGATCTCACCGGTGTGGTGATCCGGCGCCAGCAGGTACCCCTCCTCACTGGAAGCGTGCACCCGGTCCACATACCGCCAAGCGTAGATGAGGCGCTTGGGCCAGACAGCACTCAGGGATTTGGCACGGGCATCCTCCGCCACACTCATGGCCCTTGCATGAGCCTTCTGCCAAAGAGCCAATTGCCTGACTCTCTCGAACACGACATAGACCTGCCAGGTAGCTTGCCCAGCGGCGCGCTTCTCTTCCTCGGCCTTCTTCTCCGCCTCTATTTTGGTGTGCTCTGTCGGTGGCAAAGCCTCCCACATGGTGACATCCATATCTTTCCAAAGCTCCTCAAGGCTGGGGGGCTCGGCGGGCGGCGCGGTGTTCTCCTCGTAGCGGGGAGCCGACGCATCCTCCGACACGCGTGCTGGTGATATTGGGAACGCCGACGCGTCCACCTCGACGCGTCACGGCGAGGAGTGGAACGCCGACGCGTCCTCCTCGACTAGTGGCGGAGAGGAACGGAACAACGACGTGTGACCGTCCGGGCGGTGCAGCAAGGGGCGCCTAGGGCTTGGGAGGGGCGATGCCATGGTGGTCGACTTGGGAGGGAGGGGGAGGAGATAGCGATGAACGTGAGCGTTCGTCTGAATGTCGTGGGAGGCATAGTATTTATAGTGAGCAATGGCACACCTACGTAAGATATGGACTGAGCTGCACTGACTTAACTGCAGGTCCAGTTACGTCACTGACATGTGGGCCAGTCCCTTGTTGGGCCCATATGTCAGTGACCCAATGCACCTGCAGTTAAGTAACTGAAGCACCATCCCAGAAGATATGTTGTGTCATTAACATAACAACTACGTGGGCTTATTTGTTGGAGAAATTACAAGGGAGGGAAGGGGTGGAAATATTGCTGGTCACAACGCTTGGACGAGCGTGGGGGGAGGAGAGTCATGCATGCAAATTTTTTCCACACGGGGTGGAGTGGTGGGACCGCCGGAGGGAGAAGGAGAGTCTGGCAGGCATATTGTTTCCACACATGGACATCAAATTATTTGGAGATGAACGGGCTTCCTGCAGGTATGGGGAACGATGCATAATAAGTCATCTTGCATGCCGGGCTAGGTATAGTCTCAAGTCATTAAAAGCATACATGCCCCACACATGTTCATATTTCAAGGTGCACTAAACTATTGCATGTGATGATTAAGGCTGGCCATAATGGTGGTATCTTAGCTAGTATCATGCACATGGGAATAGCAAACATACTGATGTGGCAAAGAATTAAAGAAGAGGGGGGGGGGGTTAGAGTAACTAGTGTTCATGCATGCATTGGTAAACACATTTTTTTGTGAAGAACGACATCATTAGTTGAGTACTTTTGCAGACTACAAAAACTATTCCACTGCCTCTACTCCTCTTGCTAAGAGTAGGTGAATTTTTGAATCGAGCCCTTTAAACTAGAAGGGAGGTAGTAGTACTCTAATAGCTAACCTTGTTGTGATGACAAGATAGGACATGGCACGCACCTGGATGGAGGAACTAGTCTACATTGTGCATTTAAGTTTTGTTTGAAGTCAATGTACCTCTACTTTGACCAAACTTATAGAAAAATGTATCAACATTCACAATGTCAAATCAATATTTTTACACTCACTATCAAACATAGTTCTTATACTCATTATAATCAGTATTGTAGATATTGATATTTTTAGTATAAATTTGGTCAAACACTTTGCAAACGGTTGACTGGAGTAAAAAGGACCAGAGGGAGTATCATACATGTGGAGTAGGCAAAAAAAATGCTCATTTATAGCCAATCGAAGTCTCAAAGGGCGCGACCGCGCGAGGGAGGAGAAGGTCGTGGGAGGCGCGACAGTTGACGGAATTAAGTGAAGTTACATCCACGCGCCGGCATGGCGTGCGAACAGACAGAAGCTATACCGTCAGGCCTACGATATGGGTCTAGTAGGCATGACATCTAGTGGGTCCCTCATAGTTCTAGAGAACTCTTTGGGGGCTTGCAGCCGTTTATCCACCGGGCAAGCCAGCAACCCCATGCCGTTCGCACGCCCTACCCGTCCCTGTCTTCTACCTTACAACAGTTTTCTCCCAGTCGTCCCGTCATTTCACATTAGTTCGCTCCCTATTTTTTTGCGGGGTACAACAGTTCAACTTCTCCTAACCCTCCTCCAAAATCCGTGGCCTCCCAAATCTCCATGGTCGCCGCTGAGTACCAGGTTAGAGCCATCACCGACAATGAGTTCATCGTGATCTACACACGTGGATCTGCGATGGTGAAAGCATTGCTTGCTCGCTTCCTACGCATGTTCAATAGTTCAACGGATGAGTGGGTCGCTGGGCTAGATGTTGAATACACCACAGTCCTGGAAAGAGAGAAGATTCTAAAGGAGGCATAGAGGAAGAAGCCCGCCGTGATCCAGGTTTGCGTACATAATGTTTGCTTGGTCTACCACATATGCCATGCCGACGTTGAGTGCCAGGAGTTTAAGAACCTCCTCAAGGACAAAAGAGTGAAATTTGTTACTATAGACTTTAGGAACAACAGGGATGTCCTGCCTTGGATAGATCTCGTTGTAGGCCAGCCCTTCG
Source organism: Triticum aestivum (assembly GCF_018294505.1). NCBI lineage: Eukaryota > Viridiplantae > Streptophyta > Magnoliopsida > Poales > Poaceae > Triticum > Triticum aestivum. The sequence goes on along the minus strand of NC_057804.1, from coordinate 211,747,796 downwards.
ATGTCCAAAAGGCAAGCCTGGTGTCCTCCTCTCAGCCTTCAATGCTGACCCTGGCAGCAGCCATGATTGATGCTTCATACGCTAAACTAAAGAAACCTCATCACGAGTTTCATCATGCATGGGAGTCGAAGACATTAGATGAAGATCACATCCTGTACGCAGCAATGGATGCCTACCTTTGTTTAAATATCTACAAGGGTTGGATGAAGAAGCAGAACCCAGTGTCCGGTTCAAGCAAAGAAGCTTCGGAGAAGAGAAAGAGGGACAAGGACGAAGTCGAGGATGTGGACTCGCACTCCGAGTAGGTGGCAGTGCGGTCGCTCATGCTGGTTCTACTTAAGTGTCAACCGGACTAGCTAGTTGCTTAGTTTATTTTCAAGGGTGTGTTGTGCTGAGGCTCCAGCAGAACTATGTTTATGTTCTTTCTCGTTATTTGAACTCTTTTGTACGTACATTAGTACTAGTACTATGTCTTACTACTGTTCTTCTTGCAGTTGGTACTACCGCTCATATCTTTGTGTTCCTACTGTACTTAATACGTTCGTACTAGTAGTATAATTTAGGTCAGTCGATTTGTGAAAGAAGTTTGACGGAGCAAAGGAAGAAGACGGCAGAAGAGGTGGAAGAAGCCCTTCTAGCCATCCATGTTGCATCAAACGGCTCACAAGAGTCGGATGACCCAAATTGCTCCTTCGAATTGCAGGATCCACGTGGCATTCAAGGTCTCAAAGGTAGATTCCGCGTCTGCACCCAGTTTGCGGGCTCGACGCGCGCGCGACGGGCTTCTGCCGCGACAGCCACCATGCACGCCTCCTCCGCGCGGGCAGAGACGATAATGACACGCTAGTTCCTCCTCGCCGGCGTGCTGGAGCACGTGCTCGTCCTCCTCTTTGTAAGCAGCGTGCATAGACGTGGCTCCACCAGCTGCTCGCGTGCTTGGAAGCACGGCGGCATCACGAGGACGGACTGCAGACGACGTGAGTTGGCGAGCCTTCGACTTCATGGCACAGGGATGGCGGCGACAAGGCGATGATGGGCGAGAAATTGTTGACCGGAGCAGGCGGGCACCAGCATGCGCAATGGCGGCGGCGGCATATTGATGAGTGCGTGTATGGGAGCTTACTTTACTTTTCTATAGGGTTGGTCAAACTTAAAAGAAAATCGTACTAGTACACGTAAACATTAGACTTAGGCAGCGCTCGGTTAGTACCACAGCCACGATACGGAATCATGTGCAAGCGCGTGAACCGCGGCCGCACGGTCGATCGAAAAGTGCATCACCGTGTCGCGCTCGGAGGACATCCACCGAACCTTTTTGTGTGTGTGAAAACAATCCCCGAATATTACTCAACCTTTTTTCCTAGAAAAGTTCTTGACGCTACATTATTTCCATATATTTGAATTTAGCTCCATCTCGTGTTTATTTGGATTTGGACGTTTTAGGTGCGCCCTAGTTTTTTTAATACTGATTTTGTGTGTGTGACTGAGAGACAACATGTGTATGTGTCCATATGTGTGTTGTAGCGGAAGGGCAATGTGGAGACGGTGTGCGTGTGATACAGACATAGAGAGGTGTGAATGTGCAAATGATCATGCATGAGTGAGACATAGACAGATGCCGATACGTTGTGTATACATGAGAGAACGGTCTTCTAGTTTACTTGTGTGTGTGTGTGTGTGAGAGAGAGAGAGAGAGAGAGGAGCATCCGTAACACAACAACCATCTCTCTCGATTCGTCCGTCCCTCGCACGATCACATGTAACACATGCATCAACGCGCACATGTTGACACCCTCACCCGGCCCGTGCCCACCTCAAGGCCCGCACAATCTCTTCGTGAATACCCATTTCTCTCCTTAGGTTTGTTTTCTCTCAATATCTGACACACACACACACACACAGCACAACACACACACACGCACCCTCCCCCGAGCACACAATTCATCCCCATCCAAGGTTATATGGCGACCACTCTCGCTTGTGCTTCTTTGCACCCCAACATGCATAACAACTCAATCTTCAAAGAGGGCATCGAGGAGGTCGAAGACAGCGACCACACTATTAAATGCGGGGCCATTTGGAAGCAGGATGATGTGACGACGGCTGACTGACTCCTCCCCCCACCCTCTCTCTCGCACAAAATTACCAATCCCTCTCTCCCCCGCACAAAATTATCAATCCCTCAACCCACAAGGTCCTTCCCCTCTCGTCCATGTTTTTCCAGCTCTCTCATCAAATATGTTGTCTCTTCTCCTTCCACGTATACATAATCCGGATGCACACGCATCTCACGTATATTACATGTCTCCATCTTTCTCACGGACCTAACTTCTTCCTCTCTCTTTCTCTCTCTATCTATCTCTCTATCTTGTTAGGTTTGTCTCCTACTCTCTCATCCGCATACATACAATCTTTCCCGCCATATCTGCTCCATCTTCGCAAGCTCTCTCTGCACGTTTCATTCACATGTTGGGATATGTTCAAAATGTTGCTTCTATAATGGCTGATGGAGTTATGGTTAGTTTTGTTGCATCCTATAAAGTAATAACTATGAAATGCATCTAAATTCTCATTTGACTGGGATTATGTGAGTTTGAGCATGTTCTGAAGTACTATAGACCTTGTATACATCTTGGGATTCGACAATGATTGTAACTATTGAATTGTATAGACCATTACATTCGAAGTCAATAGCCTAATATATTTATTTCACAATTTCAACAAATGATTAGTTCCCTACAAACTAAGAAAACAAATGTGTACTCCCTCCGTTTTTATTGAAGTCCGCGTATTAGCATTGGTCAAAGTCAAGTTTTGTAAACTCTCAGAAAGCTTATAACAAAAAATATTAACATATACAATAACAAATAAATACCATTAGATTCATTATTGAATGTACCTTCACATCATACATATTTGTTATGGTAAATGTTTATATTTTTCTATAAACTTGGTCAAACTTTAGGAAGTTTGACTTCGGTCAAACCTAGTATGCAGAGTTTACTAGTACTACTCGCTATTTGCCTAGCCGAATCACTCAACACGCCACCCGGGGAGTTCAGTGTCACAAAATTTTGAGGTCGGCGGGAAAATCTCCCGCAACCCTGATTCGAGCAGTGGGATGTTACCATCATAGACTTCAGAACAGGCTTATGGATGACGCTTGGTAGGGGGCTGTTTGCATAACTTTAGGTTCACCCGACCCAGCCAACCCCATACCAGCACCCAAAGTAGTACACCTGAGTACTCCCCATTTTCTATCCCCACCGCAAAATCGACTTCTCCACGGCACTGGAGCCTTCGTGCTCCTCCCCTTCTACATCGGCAGTTCCAATTTTGTTCATACCTACACTTCAAATTTCCTGGGTGCTATTGTTCCCGTAAAAGTAATTGGTTATAGCCTCCATTGTCCCGTATCGCACTGTGCTTGGGTAGGTTTTTCATCTGCAACCAATAGTGTGGCAAATGATGGAAAGTTTTTTAGAACTAGTAAGATGCCCATGTGTTGCACCCATCAAGATGCATTTGTCTGAGTAGTTTATCTTGTGGGAGAAAATGATGAACGAGGGAAGGCCTTATTCGCAAATCTGGAGAGGGGTATGGGTATCTTTTTCCAAAATTCTCATTGTTTCCTTCCTATCTGTTAGATATAAATCGGACGACCTATATTGCAGGATGGCATGCACACCATCATCTCCAACTCTGTTTTTTATATGAAAAAAGTATAGAAAAAAAGGAGATAGTAGAGATAAATATTAAATATAAAATAAATATAACAGTAGAGAAGAGAGTAGAGATAGCAGAGACGCCGGGAAAGGATCGCGCGCGCGCGGGAAAAAGCTGTCGGGCGTGCACTAGTTTTGGCGCACGGCGTTCGTCGCGCTTTATAACATCCAACGCCCTCCCACCGCTCTGTCCCTTGCCACCGCTCTCTTCCCGCTTTGTGCCTCGCCACCGCTCTCTCCCTGGTCTTTCTTGCCTCGCCGCCGCCGCGCCACCATGCCGCCGCATCGTCGGGAAACTTGGGGATACCGCGGCGTCCGCGCGCGCCCCTCTGGCGGCTTCTCCGCCGAGATCCGGTACCGCGGGATGCGCCTCGGCCTCAGAAATTTCGACACTGCCAAGGAGGCCTCCCGCGCGTACGATGCGGCGGCGTGGTGCCACCGGTGGCCTCATAGAACATTAAACTTCCCCAACGTGACAACATGGGAGCGGGTGCAGGAGCTCGTGCCTCTGCCGCGGCTTAGCACCGACGAGGATCATCGCGACAACCGGAGGCGGGAGCACCATCTCGGCATCGCCGAGATGGACGAGGAAGCCATGGCACTGTGGCGCCAACGCTTCCCATAGGACATCATCAACAAGCGCGAGTTCTATGCGCAAAGGAGGGCAGAGAGGGATATGAGGACGGTGGAGTGAGCCACCTATCGCGAAGACAAGCGTAGGAGAAAAGCGGACGCTCAATTCAAGATGAGGCTAGGAGCAGCATCGCCCTGGGAATCCGACCATGATCAGTATCTTCACGCTACAGTTAGACGTCGGAGGAGGACATCACCAAGGAGGAGTCGGACGTTGAGGAGTAGTTGAATTATCTATTTTTTTATCTATCAATGCTGAGAACTATCCTCTACTCTCTAGTCTCTCTACTTCTCGATCTCAGCACTGTAAATGCTTTTTAAAGCGCCGCGCATTGCGATTCTGTTGGAGATGCTCTAAGATGGCAGACGAGTGCTTTAATGTTGCCCACAAGATGCGCGAGTATTACTAGTAGTATATTTTTCTTGTCATTTTGAGATTTTAAAACCACGAGTGCGAACATGCAGAGTAGCAATGAAGACCAAACACGGGATATTGGGGACATCTTCAAGGAGTGTGGCAAGTTAAAGAGGAGCTGCACCGAACCTGCCAAACGAGCTTTGGTAAGTAACACCCTTTCAATTACTTTTGTTTAGCCTCGTGTTCTTCGATGTGTATATGTTTTAGTTTTTGTTTCTCTTAAGCCTCGTATTCTTCGATGTGTAATAAGAAGAGTCTTAATCGTCGTAATGCTTTTGTTTTTAGCTTGATGTAGGAACTGGGTGTTCTCACCTTGTAGTCTGTTTATATATATATATATATATATATATATATATATATATACATATATATATATATATATTCCTTTTGAATTCACTTCTCTGAGTTCTATTTATCTTGCTTCTACTAAATGGATATGGGTTGCTCTAAGTATTGATCTAAAAAAGAAGTAACTTCATGTCAGGATGCAGTTCCTGCAAGGAGGGAAGTATGGTCGACCTCGAGATCATGTTTCCAAAATGAGGCTGGATTACACACAAGGTGCCAGTTCCCTAATGATGTTGGGTTAGACACAAGTTGCAAATTCCCAGATGATGCTGGATTACACATAAGCCAGGTGGAGTCGTTAGCTGTTCGTGTCCTCGTGGCTCTAGTAAAGGCTGAAAGAAAGCGCGCAGCAGCCCTTGAGAATGTAGCTGAGTTCTTGAAGCAGCGAAAAGAGCAATTAGATGCTCTCTTCACCCAAGCCAAATAAGAGATGGAAGAAGCCGGAAATAAGCTAGCAGAGGCAGAGCAGGCTAGGCGTCCCTTGCTATCTAAAACTGTTGTCAATACAAAATTTCCTTCATAATAGCTAGGTTCAAATGTTTATCAAGTCAGCATTCCTGTTGTGATGTCCGTGCATCTACTGATGTGGCACAATTTTTTTTTCGGGTCATGTAATAACAGCAATTACTTTCCAAACAATAACAAACGAAGCATCGGACATGGTATAGTTCACGCGCAAGCCCGACATTCCAAGTTCAACTTCCACATCAAACTCATGTTCACAGATATCTGCACATTGATACATAATGTCCACAACCATGATTCACTTCAAAGCCAAAAAAATGTGAGGAGAATAAAGAAAAACCTCTACTAGTTCCTGCTATAAGTGCGAGCACAACAAGTCAAGACCATGCGTAAATTAATTATATTTTAGTCATTTTTTGTGTTCTAAAATGCTGGCTGGCTGGCGGAAGGACGTGTTGCTGGCACATGCGCGGATTCAATGAAGGCAGGCAGGGCAGCCTGAAGCTGGTTGCACACGGCGAGGAGGCGTGCTTAGCCGGGCATGCAGCAAGTGGGGCCATCTTGGCCGGCACGCCGGTTCAATTCCTGCGCTATGAGAGGTCTCGTCCGTGTTAGAGCATTCACTCCCTCTAGTCCTTTTTTGTTTGGGTATAACAAAATCTCGTTTTCCATTCACAAACTTTGACCCAAAATACGACGGGGACTAGTAAACCAGAATGGAGGTAGTAATTTTTTTTAATCAAAGAAGGGTTTCCCCTTCCAATTTTCATTACTGAAAACCAGCATCTAAATCTAAACCATAGTATTTTCCCTAGAACTACCAGGTTCAACATCTCGCAACATAAACCGATACAACCATACGCCAAGTAGGTACGTAGTACTATGAATTCCATTTTCGCTCCATACCAATCGTTCTAAAAACTACTTAGTACTTATAATGCGCCATTGAAAATCGGAATTCTTAAACCCGCTAAAAATGATATTTTAAACGTGGCTACTCGATTTGTGGCAACTGGCGAGCCACCGCCTCCAAGTCATTCACCTGTGGTCCCGACCATCAACTCCTACGGGTCAAATTATCACGCCAGCTGACTATTCCTACAAAGGTGCTCCACCATGTACCCGGTACCCGTGAATGTAGCAATCGTGCACCTAGGGTTTAAGGGTTTATTTCTTAGCGTCATATTTATGTAACACTCATGTGTGCGAGATAGCGAGAGACCGACTGTGTGCGTGCGCCACTTCTCTTTGTATATGTACTCCACTGTTTGTGCGGTGTGCAAAAAATTATAATAACTACTAGCAATGTGCCAATGCGTTGCCAGACAATCAAAGTAGATTAATACATATTCACCGATTTGATAGAAAAAAGTCTAGTTCTGAAATACATATATCACTAAAAATATGTTATGTTTCAGTCAAAATATATTCCTTTGGCAGTTTTGATGAGATAAGGGAGGAATGTTGGTGGTTTCAAGATTCGAGAAGTGGTATATGTCTAATTTCTACTCTTACTAGCAAGATGCCCGTGCATTGCACGGAACATCAGGATCTTGTGGGAGAAAAGGATGAACGAGGAAAGGCCTTATCTGCAAATGTGGTGAGGAGTGCGGGTAAATTACCATATTTTCCTTCCTATCCGTCAGATATAAATCGGATGACCTACATTGCAGGATGGCATGCCCACCATCATCACCAACTCTGTTTTTTATCCCTACTCCTATAAAAAGCATTGTCGGTGATGATCTTGTGCCTGCCATCCTGCAATATAGGCTGTCCGATCTATATCTGACAGATAGGAAGGAAACTATGGCAATTTTGCAAAAAGATACCCACACCCCTCTCCACATTTGCAAATAAGGCCTTCCCTCGTTCATCCTTTTCCCCCACAAGATAAACTACTCATACAAATGCATCTTGATGTTCCATGCAATGCATGGGCATCTTGCTAGTTGTTGCAAAAAGTCCATTTGTGTGAGAGAGGGAGGGAGAGTTAGGAGGACGGAGTGCGTGTGTGACAAAGACATAAAGAGTGTGTGTGCGACAGGTATTAGCTTAAAATGAGGCGATAGTGTGTGTGTGCACGACCGAGAGGGCGTGTCTCAAGAAGGGAAGAATAATCTACATAGATACAAGGAGCGGGAGAGAGACATGTATGCGGTAGTGGAAGCATGAGTGTGCGGGTGTATAAACCTATCTAGAGGCTAGTCGATAAATGTTTGTGAGAGAAATATGAGTTGGGGTGCGAAAGCGAGAATTTTGTGTGTGTGAGAGAGACACGGTAGTCGGGAAGGGGAGTGGAAGCAGGAGTTGCGTGTGTGTGTGTGAGAGAGAGAGAGAGGGGGGGTTGTCTGATCGTTAAACAAATGAATAATATCAGTTTGGGATGGAGACAAAAAGGAGACCGCAACAAAGGATGTGTCTACAGGAGAGAGAGAGAGAGAGAGAGAGTAATTTTACTGGTATGAGTCATATCTAGAGACATATAGGGTGTGTGAGGGAATCCCATAGAGAGAAAGACAAAGTGAAAGACGAGTGGAGACTGTGTGTGTGGCGGTGAAAAAGAAAGCTTAGGTACCGAGTGATACCAGAGAATAGTAGAGACGTGAGAGATAATGAAAACCGTGTAATGTATAATGATAGGAAGAGTGTGACACTTCTCAAGGGAGACGTCGAGAGACCATGTTTGCGAGGATAGGAGAAACATGAAGTGAGCGTGCGGGTGAGCTGGAGAAAAGAGAGTGATAGCTATATGAAGGATCATGCATGTGAGAGAGATGGGCGTGAAACCAGTGAACATAAAAGGGATTCAAATATTTGAATTCGAGATGATGATACATGTAATCCATACTCGAACGAAAATTGATCTATCAAACATGCATACTCATATGAATTCACCCGCATCTATGTTATTTAATATGTAGATATTATTGATCCATACATTTTAGTAGAACATAATTTGGTTTAAATTTTTGAATTCAACCTTAAGATTTTGAGATCATTGTATTTGTAAATCGTATTATACATATAAAGGAGCAGAATTCTTTGTTGTGCTTTTGAAAGTATGTATATAAAAAATGATGTATATAGAATTTAATTCCAATCGAAAATGGATCCCGCCCGAAAAAATAGAATGCAAACGGGATTTGAATTGAGTTGGCACGGTAAACGTGCACTCTGCAAAATTTGAACGAAGTGGGGAAAGTCGTAGTAACCGCCCGAAACCAAAATCTACGAGATGGAAATTACTACTCCCTATCCCTGCCATGCAAAGCCTATCTGCTGGATTTCTATAGGTTTCGATAGGGGTAGGTTCGTAATTTCACCCAAACGTGACGTAACCGCCTCTCACCCAGATTCATACACGGTGGGCGCCAAAACACAGTGTGTCCTCAGCCGAAATCGACTACCTCCCCGATTCATATTTATACACGGTGGGTGCCAAAAACAAACTCCCATCGGCAAATATTCGGTGTATGCGAGATTACCGTCCTATCCCCAACCGACTGATATTGCTGTGATGTAGGAAATTTGAAACGGGGGCTAAGTTTGTAAATTTCCTCGCATTTGAGACAAGCGCGCCCTGAATACATGGTTCCTCCCATCCTCTCTACCTCCCTTTTCCCCATTCGTACTCCGTGGGCGCCAAAACACCCTCTCCACCCCAGCCTCCTCCATCCGCCATCCCATCCACCGCCGTCCACCTCCACCATGCCAGAGATGATACCCCGATGCCGCCGTCCATTATAAGAAATCGACCTCTCTCTCATCCATGGCTTCGGACCGGGATCCTTGCATCCCGTCCTCTCGCTTCATCCCCGCCGTCGTCCACCTTGCCGGCGCCGCTCCTACGAGCGTCTCGTCCACTGCGCACCGCCTCCACCGTCTACCCTCCTAGATCTGCTTCCGCACCACCGACAGCAATCGCTACCGCAGCACCGTCAAATTCTCAGCATATGCATACACGGCGCCGCACCAGAGGTGGTACTCTTTTGTATCTGCTCAACTTATTTATCACAACAAGAAAATAGATCGCCATTGCTTTACTCTGATTTCTTTTCTTGGTTGTGAAGTTACCTTTGTCCGGTCTGCACATTCAGATCCACCATGGCACGCTCAACACTATACTCCCAATGCTTATGGTTTTCCCCTTTTATAGTCCACACTAGTTAAATCACAGTAGACTAAATTTCAAAATTGGGTCAGTCGATTTTTCAGAGCTCGCCGGAGTTCGCCGGTGCGAAGGAAGGGGCTCGGGTGGATTTGGGGGGCAGTGGTGGGGCCTTGCCGAACGAAGAAAACTTGATGCAAGTGGGGGCGGGGGTGGGGGTGGGGTGGCAGAGGAACACAGGCGGTGGGGGCCGGTGGTCCAGCCGGCGGCCCGTGTGGTGTTCTGTATGGGAAGAATCAGAGACGATGAAGAAGAAGGGTTAGGAGACGTAGGATCTTCATCCAACCGCTTGAAATGGCTGAGAGAGAGCAGGGAGTTGCATTCTTAATGCGCTCTGGTTCATCATGTGTGGGCACTGCGCAACCAACATTTTATTATCCAAAATCTGCTTTCCCTTCTTTACCATGTTCCTCTTCCGTTCTTCTTTAATATGTACTCTCTCTGTTCCTAAATACAAGTCTTTGTATAGATTCCACCATGGACTACATATGGAGCAAAATGAGTAAATCTACACTCTAAAATGTATCTGGATACATCTGTATGTGATCCATAGTGGAAATCTCTACCAAGACTTATATTTTGGAACAGAGGGAGTATGATAGTAGTAGAGTATGTTCCTTGTACTGAAGATGAGCATGGACATTTGTAGTGTAGAGGTCTATACGATCGGTTGTGATGGACACTTTGAGCCTCTTTGATTTGTAGGATTTTGTAAACATAGGAATAGGATTTGTAGTGACCTGCCCACTTGAATCCTATGAGAATAGCATGGACATGCGGGGAGCTGTGTCGCCTTTGAGAGTAACACTGATATTAAGAGTAACGCACCTTCAGTTCAAGAGAACTAGTATCTGAAGCCTTTCTATCCGTACCGGCAGTACTAGCAAATATATTCCAGCAAGTTCCACTATGATGCTTACGGTTTTCCCGTTATATCTACACTATGATCTGTGTAGCTGCTTTGTGTTGCACTAGCAGCAGTCCACTCTCAAAGCTAAACACTACAATGACTTACAAAATTGGCACCAAGGCATTGAGTGCCGTTCTGATGCAATGAAACTCATACGATCCCCACCTGTTGATTCTTGTTCAGAATATGATCCTAACGACTATTCTAACCTCGAGGAGTCAAAGGAAGATGGCCTGTCCTGTTCACCCATCAAGGTGTCTGTTCTAATTTGGCAAGGTTTTATTGATTGCGCATATCTTGCATATGTTGTCTTGCATTTCTTCTACTTTGTTGCACCGCCATCTGCTTAGTTTACTCATCATATATGTCGAGATGCCATTCCCATCCATTAGCAATACATAGTCCATCTGTCATCATGCCATCTTTTTCCACTCAAATGCTGTTCTTGTGCATCAGACATCAAAAAGGAAGAGGGTGATTGCCGGACCTGAAGGAGCACCAGCAAACTCCTTGAAAAACGTGGTGGTGCCAGAGAAATCAGACAGCACCCCACTTATATTGGTTGTACAACCAGTGACACAAAACGTAGGACCGACTCCAGTAGACTGTACCTATACTTCACTGGCCACACCACTAGCCCCACCACAAAGGATCTGCACTCCAGCAAAAGGTGTACCGATTTCATTTGACATAGCACTAGCCGTACCATAGAAAAATCCCACTCCAGCAAAAAGTACAGCAAGTGCACCGGCTGCAGACCTATCCCAACTGCAGAGACGGCCAATTCCTGCAGATTGGAACCCCATTCCACTTATTCCTAGTTTAAAAGACAATGATTTCAATGTTGTTAGGGACTATGTGCATACATTCCCATCATGGGAAGATTATAGTGAAGACAAACACCATTTTCACATCTTCCTGTCCAACTTACGTGTAAGTGCTATTATTCATGGTTATTATTTTCCAGTTTTCTGCTGATTGAACACATCAATGATTTACAGTACATTGTTGTAACTAGGCGAGGGTCAATCTGGATAGTCATGATGAGCAAAGCTTTCTTGTGCTTATCAAGGAAGCATTGCAACAGTACTGGTGTTACCTGAGGAAATCACACTTTGATGATAAGTCTATAAACGAATTTCTAGTGAAGTCTCCTGTGCTAAATTTAGAAAACATTGAATGGAAAAACCTTGTTATGCACTGGTCTCGTTCCTAGGATGAGGTACTGTCTATGGAATCACATGAGAATTTGAACTTCTACTTTTCCGCATGTGCCTTATGGATCTTTTGTGCAGGAAATCTGCTCGAAGAAGAATTCCGGTTTGAAAAGAACGACAGGATATCGCAAATATGGTGCTCGCTGCTTTGCTCTTGTTAGTACATGTTGCCCTATATCAATGTACTTGCATACATACCTTATCAATTGTTCGCTCCAAATTATCTAATCTGTATGAATGGTTACATTAGTGTAGAATATATCCAATGCAAATGAATTTTTTTAGCTATGCATTGTTCTTGTAAGTACATGATGTTCTTTATAAGTGTACATATATTGATAGGTAGTTGTGCATGTACCACCACTCTGCGGCTTATTTTCCTTTGCCCTCCATTTTCTACACATCAGATCTATATTTACTCTTACCATAAAGTTGGATAACACCGATGGTACTGAAGAAGTTTAGCTGTGCATTGCTCTTGGTTGTACCTTTTGCCTGTATCGCTGCACTTACATTTATAGCTACTTGGTTATGTAGCATCACTCTTCATCTTATCTTAAATATTCTCCATTTTTTTCGTATATTATCACATCTATATTTACTCTTAACAAAATGTAGGCAATGCTTATGAAGAAGATTCTGTGGTAAACTTCTTGAATTGCCCCCCCCCCCATCAGCATGGACAAGGGCTTTATAGAGCATGTCTTCACCAATAATGTAAGTTTGTCCTTCTCAAGCCTTCAAACTTTGTTGTGTATATTTTGTTAGGCATGACTGCAACAGCTGTTTATTTTTGGTGTTTGCATCAAATTGCATGTTTAAAGTTTATTATGTAGTTCATAAACAAAAGTTTGTCCTTCTCAATTTAAGTTTTCAGTTGTACAACCAAGTTCATTCTTCATACCATGTAAATTAAACTATACAGAGCAAGTGATCTTCTTTTGCACTGCATGTATGCTTCTGTTCTTCATCCGTAATCCAGTGGTGTGGTGAACCTACCCACTATAGCACAATGTCATATTCTGCAATGTCTTAACTATGAACAATGTCATATCATTCTATTATTTAAACCGTCTCTTTATTTGCCAATCTGAAATGGGATAAATTGATAGCACACTAACCATTGATACTTATGAGTTCTTGATCTGTAATCCAGTGGTGCCATGAAGCTACCAACACCTTTACAATGTCATTTCCTGCCATGTCTTGACCTGAACAATACCATATTGTGTTAATGCAATTTTAAACTATGTCACTTTATTCGTTAGTAACAAATGTGATGAATTGTCAGCACTGATACTTTTATGTGCAAAACCTGTCATCTGTCTGCTTGTTTATCTTTCATAGTGAGGAAGATATAAGTGTTGAACAAGCGCAGTCTCATCAGCTTGCTCAGCTGCTTGCGCTGCAGCTCCCCAGTAGGGCTAACCTTTCTTGAACTCTATTGAAGTGCTGTCGGTTTTGTATATTATTTTGTCGACGTGTTTATTTGCACTGGTGGCAATCTTTGATGCCAAGTGTATGTAATCTAATGTCTGCTTGTGCTTTATTATCATAGTGGCGAACTTTGATGCCCAGTGGATGTAATATGCCGTAATTTCATTATTGTATAGTCTAGGTATTTTCTTATTCATGATGTTGCGGTTATTTTACTGTATATATATCCTGTTTTCGCAGTAAACTGGCCAAACCGTAAAATTACGGTACATAATTGGGCCGTCATGCAATCACGATGTATGATCTACATCATGGGCCCCATCATCTTGGTCCGTTAAAAGACCAAAAGTAAATTGGCGCACTAGTAGATTCGGGCCTTTAGTAGGCCGAGTAACCGCCGACCCTCCCCTTCACTCCATAGCCCCGTCTCCCTCCCCTTCACTCCCCGACCACACCCATCTCTGTTCGCCGCCGGCCGTCGCAGGAGCTCGACCATGAGGACGGGCCGCCACAGGAACTCAACCATGGCGGCGGGCTGCCACAAGAACTCAACCACGGCGGCGGGCCGCCACAGGAGCTCTACCCCAACACCACCTCCCGTGGTGCCGCTGCTAATCAGCGGCAGGGAACACCAGCTAGCCACCACCGCCGGCCAGCCTCTCACCTGAGCTGCAGCACCACCGCCGGCCTTCCTATCACCCAATCTGCAGCACCAGCGTCGGCCTTACTCAAGGTAGTTCCCAGTTCTTCTCTCTGTTGATTACTTACATGTGTGTGCTGAACATTTCTGTAGTTCATATGAGATGCATAACATGAGTTTGCTGAACATTGGTTGCTTGTGTTTGCTGAACATATGCGTGTAATTGCCATGTGTATTGCAGCAGTAATTTGTGTGCTTATGTGTTTTCTTTCTCACCAAAGGTAAATAATTAAACCACAGCTTAAATATATTTGTGGCTGCGGCAAGATTATCCGATAGGCTATGTAAGACATGTAAAAAATCAAATGATTTTACCATCTAAGATATGCATAATTAAATGCAAGTAAAATCAAAACTTTGGCAAGGGATGGGGCTCGTACATCCCAAACCTGCCAGATGGTTATATATGAATTTGGGAAATAGGTTAGGTTGCACATCAAGAAGAACTAATTCATTGTTAGACCCTTCCATATTTGAAGAACGGTATCCTCTCAAAGAAACAACACACGGAAACATGAGCATCTGGGACTGGGCAATGACTGTCGAACAAAATTTAGTTTGGATATTAATCAAGCACACAAATATGCAAAACTAGCAAATGTATAGGAACAGTGTGTGCCTTAGCATGTACGGGTTGCACAGGGAAAAAACTACCAAAACTATGGTTTTTCTCAATTTTACCAAAACTACCTAGGTGTTTGGCTGGTGTTTCGCCGGGGTGGTTTTTTGGTCATATATTTGTGAATTATGAGTTAGGTCATATATTTTCCAATTTTGTTATGAAAACATCATATATATTTGCGTTGATCGGGTGGATTTAAATGTGCAGTTGTTTCATCGCTGTGAGGGTCTGGTGTTCAACAACCTCCCTGTGCGTTCGACGAGCTCCGCCCCTGCGTTCGTGGGTGAGCACAAATGACATCTCCTCCTCTCCCCCTTCATTTGCTCTGTTTCGGTCTTCGTGCCGATGAAACTTGCTAGCTATAGGTGTATTCAATCATCAGTATGCGTGACCACTATGCGTCTCCCATTCGAAAGGGTTACATCTATAAATATGCATTCATTTGCATATTTATAACCGTAATTCTTTCGAATTGTCCAACGTTATCCATGGACAGCCCGAGTATGTGTAGATTGGGTTCATTTTCCCATATGGTCTGCTCCGGATCTGATGCAGAATTTCGTCAGTGCCTCTCTGTTGTTCTCCGGGTACACATCCTCTCTGCTTATTGTCGAGACGTGTATCAGGAGAACAGCGGGGAGGTGGTGCCGAAATTTTGTGTCGGATCCGGAGGAGAGCATGGGAAAACGAACCCAATCTACACATACTCGGGTGGGATTAGGACCTATCTTTACCTATTAGCGTCTAGGTTGCATGGACGTAATAAAACTGAGAAACTTTATTAACTGATGAATATGGTTTGCTGAGTTATGTATGTATTTCTTGTGTGTCCAGTAGCTAGGCAAGATGAGTGATCGTGTGTGGATGTACACCGGTCACCCTAGTCAGAAAGACATGACCCCTGAATGGATGACAAAAACCAAGGGGTTTATCAGAGCCGCATTTGCAAATGGACAGAAAACAACCTGGTGCCCCTGTTTCGAGTGCGACAACGATCGTAAGATGTCAGAGTTTGAAATGATCAAACACCTGCAGAAGTGGGGTTTTACGCCTGGTTATACGATGTGGACATTTCATGGTGAGTCTGCCCAATGTTCCAGAGCTGAGGAGGGCCGTCGTCGCACCGACGAGCATGGTACCGGGATGGAAGACATGGTGCAAGACTTTAATGATGCTCGGGATTCGGACGATGAGATGGAGGAATCTGCAAAGGCCTTCAATGATATGTTGGAGTCTTCGAAGCGTCCTCTCCATGAGCACACCGAGCTTTGTCAGCTGGATGCCATCGCACAAGTAATGGCTCTGAAGGCTCAATTCAACTTGGGCAGAGAATGCTATGACGCGATAGTGACACTATTTGGACGCTTTCTACCCAAAGGCCATATAATGCCTGCAAACCTGTACCAGTCGGACAAAATCCTCCGTGTACTTAAGATGCCCTATGAGAAGATAGATGCCTGTGAGAATGGATGTGCCTTATTTAGGCTCCAGTATGCGGACTTGAACTATTGTCCCATTTGCAAGTCTTCCAGGTATGTTGAGGTAGACAACGGTATGGGTGAGAAGAGTCAGACCAAAATCCCCATTAACGTTCTTCGGTATATGCAAATCATACCAAGACTTCAACGTCTATTCATGGTCGAAGAGACGGCTAGACAGATGACATGGCACAAATTGGGCAAAAGAACCAAACGGGATGCAGATGGGAATCTGATGATGGTACACACATCGGATGGTGCTGCATCGAAACACTTCGATGCATTGCATGATGAAAAAGCGGCAGATCCAAGGAATCCTCGAGTAGCCGTCAGCACGGATGGGTTCAATGTGTTTGGTATGATGGCAGCCCAATACA
>NC_057804.1:211701301-211731060 GCF_018294505.1 Triticum aestivum | reverse complement strand
CCCCCCGGACAGATTATGCAAAGAAAGAACATTTTCCTGACGTTGATAATTCCGGGGCCCAACTATCCGGGGAAGAATATGAATGTGTACATGCAGCCGCTTAAGGATGAACTGCAAGAAGCTTGGGATAATGGGATCAAGACATACGACGCCGCTACAAAAAAAACTTCCTAATGCGTGTGTGGTACATGTACTCGATGCATGACTTGCCGGCGTATGCGCTATTCGTTGGCTGGTGTGTGCATGGAAGGTTCCCGTGCCCCACATGCAAGGCAGCTCTTGAGTTTCGTCGGCTGCAGGCGAGTGGCAAGTTTTCTTGCTTTGACATGCATAGACAGTTCCTGGATCCTCACCATAAGTTCAGAAAAGACAAGAAGAACTTCATCAAAGGTAGAGATGTCAAAAACTCTGCACCACCTGCATTGACAGGCCAACAGACCCTGGATCAGTTAAATGCTCTCGAGCCGGATCCAGAGCGTCCAGGGTATTTCAATTGGTATAATACGGAACACGCCTGGACCCACAAGATATGCTTGTGGGATCTGCCATACTTCAAAGACCTCCTTTGCCCACACAACATCGACGTGATGCACACTGAAAAGAATGTTGGCGAGGCCCTCTTTGGTACATTGTTCGGCATAGAGGGGAAAATGAAGGATAATCCTAAGGCCAGAGTCGATCAGGAGGCTCTATGTGATAGACCGCTACAAAACATGAAACAACCAAAAGGAAAGAAGAACTGGGCGAAGCCAAAGGCATGGTTCAATCTTGGAAGGCCGGTTATGAGGGAAATACTCCTGTGGGTGAAAAAGGAGTTGATGTTCCCTGATGGGTATGCATCGAATCTAAAGAGGGGAGCGAGCCTTGAAAAATTGAAAATATTTGGTCTCAAGAGTCATGATTGGCACATATGGCTTGAGCGGGTAATGCCGGTGATGTTGCGTGCCTTTATCCCTGAGGATGAATGGCTAGTACTGGCAGAGCTGAGCTATTTCTTCCGTGTTCTATGTGCGAAAGAATTATCGCCTGGCTTGCTAGAATAAATGGAAGAGTTGGCGCCGGAGTTGATCTGCAAGTTGGAGAAGATCTTTCCACCTGGCTTCTTTAATCCAATGCAGCATTCGATTTTGCATCTCCCGACCGAGGCACGATTGGGGGGGCCCGTGCAGAATCGTTGGTGCTACGCAACTGAGAGGATGCAGAAGACGCTTCGAGCAAAATGTAAAAATAAACGTCGAATTGAAGCATCGATGGCCGAGGCATTCATTACTGAGGAGGCGGCAAACTTCGTGACAGCACACTACAAAGCCAAAAATCGTCATTTGCATAATCCGAAGCCTCGGTACAATGTTGGCGACCCTAAAAAGGGTGGATCCAACCTCAGCCTATTCAAAGGGAAGCTCGCACCAGCCGGTGCTTATACTCCCTTATTGTTGGATAACGATGAATGGCGGACCATTACGTTGTATATCTTGAACAATCTAACAGAAGTGCGGCCGTACATCGAGTAAGTTCTCGGTACATTGTTTCGCAACCTCTACTTCATTTGAACTGCTCTTATTCCTGGATATTTGATACAGTCGATACGTCGCCAAATTCTCGTATGGAACGGTTATCCAAAAGGATTCCGTCGAAGAGTATGAGCTTCTGGCAATGCATGGAGACGGCTATCCTGGTTTCATCTCTTGGTTCCAACAAATGGTAATTTCCATTAGACCATTTCATTTCTTCTTCTAATTTCTGGCTAATGTAACAATCCTTTCATATTAAACTTGTAGGCTAGTTTAGAGTCTATGGACGCCGAATTGAGACAAGTCGCTAATGGTTTTGACTATAAGGTCCATTCATTTGACAAATACGACATCAACGGGTATCGCTTTCGTACCTATGGCAAAGAGCTATCTATGGCCGACCGAAAGTCTACAAATTGTTGTGTCTCTGCTATCGGCGAAGGAGATACCGAGTATTATGGAAGAGTTGAAGCAATTTATGGACTTCTATTCTATGGTGCAAACCCACCGAACGTCGTAGTCTTCAAATGTCATTGGTTCCAGCCGAAAGAGACTAGAAGGACTCATGAACATCTAGGGCTAGTCGAAATCAAACAAAGCACCCATTTGGATGTTCCCGATGTCTATATTACGGCTCAACAGGCAACCCAAGTTTTCTATCTACCGTGGGCCTGCCAAAGTGATCCAAATCTCGAAGGTTGGGATGTCGTTTATGAAGTGCCGCCACGTGTTAGACCACCTCCCCCCCATGAAGAGGATTATGAACCTCACGTTAATCCAGACACATATGAAGGAGAATTGTTCCAAGAAACACGTCTTTCCAAAAAACGTTTCAAGAACCGCTCACCTCATAACATTCAAGTAGACAGCGGCAGTGAATCCGAGCCTGAGCAGGAACAAGAAGAGCCGGAACAAGAAGAGGTTACTGCTGCGGATGACCTGTCAATGCTTGACCGATTACATGCAGGAGGCCTTCCAGATGTTGATGATGATGATGAGCACGTCATTATTGATAGTGATGAGGATGATGCATTTATTGACCCCGAAGCATATACAGACGATGATGATGCATTTATTAATGATGACGATGAAGATTAATATTATAGTTCATGTCAGGTATTCCATTATTATTATATACATATATATTATTACTTAGTTCAAGTTTTAACCTAGCTAGCTCTAAAATGAGCTATACTTAGCATTTATTCCTCCAAAATGAATTTGTATGCTTAGCTAGCTCAAAAATGACATAACAACCTTAATTAGCTCAAAAATGACTTTAACCTAGGATAGCTCTAAAATGAGCTATACTTAGCATTTATTCCTCTAATATGAATTTATATACATATTAGTATTCATGTCAGGTATTCATTATTTTATGTTGTACTAATTTCGTTTACTCTTTGTCATTCCAGGTGTTGACAGATGGTGGGCGCGGGTCGAGAGCGCTCCGGAGCTCCTACCTCGGCCCGTGGTGGGAGGGGTAGTTCCATTCCCCCCCCCCATAGCCTCCGGAAAGCGCTAGATCTCAGTTTGCAGAGTCCAGCGACGGTCGCTTCTTCTTCGGCCAGGAGAGGTCGAGGGGGTAAGAAGGAGAAGGCTGCTAGAGGTGGATGTGGCATTGGGAGAGGTAGGAAGGCTGCTACGCCTTCCTCGCCGCCACCCCCAGCTGAGTCACCCGACCACAGGGCTGCTCCGTCTGAGATCGAGCCATCTGAGGTGGACCCGTCTATGGCAGACGCGCCTACGGCCGACGAGCCTCGGGCCGACGACGAGCCCCAGGCCGCCGAGCCTCCAGTGCCAGAGCTGTTCGACCTCTGTGGCATGTCCAATATTGCACCGTACAAGAAGGCCAAGGCATTCTCTGAGTCTGACCTCGAAAATGCAAAGAACTTCAGCAACGAGGCCTCCCACCACAAGATGGTGCAGTACGTTAAGCAGGGGAAGGCGAGGAAAGGGCCAGACTTTAACCCGAGCCGGCCTCTTGATCCAGAGCTGGTGATGATATCTGGTGGCGGGAGGTCCCATGGCTCGTTAGCCATTGGTAATGGACTGATACGTTGTAGTAGCACTCTCCCGCAGATCAAGAAGCGCCAGACCAGCTCTGATCCTGAGAT
Organism: Triticum aestivum; assembly: GCF_018294505.1. Taxonomy (NCBI): domain Eukaryota; kingdom Viridiplantae; phylum Streptophyta; class Magnoliopsida; order Poales; family Poaceae; genus Triticum; species Triticum aestivum. Next base: position 211,727,432 of record NC_057804.1, on the reverse strand, counting down.
ACCGCGTCGTTTACGACCAGTGGAAATCGAATTCCAGGTTTGTTAATTATACGGACTCAGTAGCCTTTCCTCCATTACATTGTGTTTGCGGTCGTCGATGATTACAATGCTAACGAGTGGTGTTGCAGGATGCTATTGAGGCAGAGAGAGTGAAGACCCAGGCTGCTTTTGAGGAGAGGGACCGGCAGTTGGCGGAGAGGGACCGGCAGGCGGCGGAGAGGGACAGGGAGAATGAGGAGAGGACGGCTAGGCTGTTGGAGGAGGAGAGGAACCGGAACGACTTGGCTAACCGGGCCATGTACGAGCTCTTCGTGGTAAGTTTCTTCTGCATATTAGCTAAATCATGCATGCAATGTTCCTTTCATTAGTAACTAATATGACTGACTCGTCAAAACCAAATGTGCAGTCCATGTGCGAGAAGAACGGCCAGACCCCTCCGCCGATGCCAGTCATTGCTCTGGCGGGCACGATGAGTTTCATTTGAACGGTCATTAGTTACTAGTCTTCACATTTGAGTTGCATCATGCTAACGATACATTGGAAATAATCTTTGGTGCAGCGTAACTCCCGACAAGCATCGACCGATCCTTCTCCGTCTGCCACTGGCGCGACCGGTCCTACACCTACATCTACACCTACACCTCCATGATGACGGTAAGTGTCCCAAGTGTTTTTCTTAATAGAGTTTTGTTGTGATGCCATGTTGTATATATCTAGACATATCGTGCATAATGTGTCTATGTTTGAAATGCATTGTATGTGTGGGATTCGACACCTAGTCGTGTGCCTTTGGTAGCCTTCCATATAGGGAAATGCCTCCTAGTGCTTCCACTGAGCCATGGTAGTTCGCTACTGCTCCGGAACACATGGATTGACCGGCATGTGTCCTTCTTTGCTCCTGTGTCTGTCCCTACGGGAAATTGTCACGCGGTGTATCACCGAAGTCCTTGTAGCTTGCTACGACTTGGTTGCACTCGCTGATGACCGACACGTGCATTGCTGGGTCATGTATGCCTGTCCCTGTACGTTTGTGCCACCTTGGTTCTATGACTAGTCATGTCGGCCCGGGTTCTCTGCCATATGGATACTAGCGACATAATCATATACTTAGCATTTTTTCCTCAAAAAAGACTTAATATGCTTAGCTAGCTCTAAAATGATATAGTATGCTTAAGAAATGACATATTTTAGGTCCTAAATGACTTCATATGCTTAGCTAGCTCAAAATGACAAAATAACCTTACTTAGCTTCAAAATGACCTATTCAACCTAGGCTAGCTCTAAAATGACCTATACTTAGCATTTTTTCCTCCAAAATGACTTAATATGCTTAGCTTGTTAAAAAATTACATAATAAGCTTAATTAGCTCCAAAATGACCTATTTAACCTATGATAGCTCTAAAATGACCTATACTTAGCATTGTTTCCTTCAAAATGAGTTAATATGCTTAGCTAGCATAAAAATGACCTATTTAACCTAGGATAGCTCTAAAATGACCTATACTTAGCATCTTTTCCTCAAAAAAGACTTAATATGCTTAGCTAGCTCTAAAATGATATAGTATGCTTAAGAAATGACATATTTTAGGTCCTAAATGACTTCATATGCTTAGGTAGCTCCAAAATGACATAATAACCTTACTTAGCTTCAAAATGACCTATTCAACCTAGGCTAGCTCTAAAATGACCTATACTTAGCATTTTTTCCTCCAAAATGACTTAATATGCTTAGCTAGTTCAAAAATTACATAATAAGCTTAATTAGCTCCAAAATGACCTATTTAACCTAGGATAGCTCTAAAATGACCTATACTTAGCATTGTTTCCTTCAAAATGACTTAATATGCTTAGCTAGCATAAAAATGACCTATTTAACCTAGGATAGCTCTAAAATGACCTATACTTAGCATCTTTTCCTCAAAAAAGACTTAATATGCTTAGCCAGCTCTAAAATGATATAGTATGCTTAAGAAATGACATATTTTAGGTCCTAAATGACTTCATATGCTTAGCTAGCTCCAAAATGACATAATAACCTTACTTAGCTTCAAAATGACCTATTCAACCTAGGCTAGCTCTAAAATGACCTATACTTAGCATTTTTTCCTCCAAAATGACTTAATATGCTTAGCTAGTTCAAAAATTACATAATAAGCTTAATTAGCTCCAAAATGACCTATTTAACCTAGGATAGCTCTAAAATGACCTATACTTAGCATTGTTTCCTTCAAAATGACTTAATATGCTTAGCAAGTTTAAAAATGACCTATTTAACCTAGGATAGCTCTAAAATGACCTATACTTAGCATCTTTTCCTCCAAAATGACTTAATATGCTTAGCTAACTCTAAAATGACATAATATGCTTAAGAAACTAGATAACAACCCCGCGCGTTGCCGCGGGAAAATTAGCATACCAAGTTGTAAAAATTCATGAGGTGTGATAAGAAAGAAATGAAATTTTCCACTGAAGTGTGATGCTTCTGAGCGATAAGAAGGAAATGAAATTTACCACTGAAGTGTGATGCTTCTAAGCAAACGCAAATCACATTTCCAAAATGATACTCTACATTTGTAGTAAGTCATTCATTCATCAAAGTCTCTTCAAAAAGTTTCAAGATGCATCATAATAATCTTCTTCTTCTAACTTTCTTCTTTCCCATTTTACAGATTTGCTTAAGATCACGGAAGCTTGGGTTGATGGAGTGCTTGTTTTTAGTTTTTGTTTTGACCTTTTGAACTTGCTACCTATAGATGAAACTGTGTAATATTGATGAAACTATGTATATGTACGGATGAAACTTGCTACTATTGGTAACATGTGTTGGATACATATGTGTTCATGACTATTGGTAATATGTGTTGAATATGCTATATTGGTCATATAAATATATTTGTGTTTGATTTCTGTGAAAATGAATTGATATAAGAAAAAACAAAATTAAATGGGGCAATATAGTCACTTTGCCATCTGCTGGCAGATGGCAAAGAGCCTGCAGCCTTTGCCATCTGCTGGCTGATGGCAAAGAGCCTGCAGCCTTTGCCATCTGCTGGTAGATGGCAAAGAGCCTGCAGCCTTTGCCATCTGCTGGCTGATGGCAAAGAGCCTGCAACCTTTGCCATCTGCGGGCTGATGGCAAAGTATGCCGTTAACCTCCGACGGAGCTAACCCCGCTAAGTGGCTTTGCCATCAGCCAGCAGATGGCAAAGCCACAGGCTCTTTGCCATCAGCCAGCAGATGGCAAAGCCACAGGCTCTTTGCCATCAGCCAGCAGATGGCAAAGAAGCCTTTACCGGCAGGGTTTCAGACGACCTGTTTGCCATCTGCTGGCTGATGGCAAAGCCTTTTCCATCCGCCGAACATGCCTTTGCCATCTGCCATGGCAGATGGCAAAGTGCCAGATTCCAGTAGTGACGCCAGCAGAAGCTTTGGCGTGCACGCGGCTGCTCCTCGACTTTCCTCCTGCTGCGGAGAAGCTCGACGAGTGGAGAGCCACTGTTTGGAGGCTCGTCGTCATCGCCAATAAAGATGAGCCGCGACCAATGGGGCCCGTAGGCCGACGCTCCGTCGAGCCACCGCATGCCAGTGGTGGAAGGGCTGGAGGTGATTGCTACGTCTTGAGCTTATGTTGGTTTTCCTTGAAGAGGAAAGGGTGATGCAGCACAGTACCGTAAGTATTTCCCTCAGTTTTTGAGAACCAAGGTATCAATCTAGTAGGAGGCTCCTCAGAAGTCCCACGCACCTATACAAACAAACAAGAACCTCGCAACCAATGCAATAAAGGGGTTGTCAATCCCTTCACGGCCACTTGCGAAAGTGAGATCTGATAGAGATAAGATAAATATTTTTGGTATTTTTGTGATATAGATTGGAAAAGTAAAGATGCAAATAAAAGTACATTGCAATCTTATATGATAAAAGATAGACCCAGGGGCTATAGGTTTCACTAGTGGCTTCTCTAAAGATAGCATAAGTATTACGGTGGGTGAACAAATTACTGTCAAGCAATTGATAGAAAAGCGAATAATTATGAGATTATCTAGGCATGATCATGTATATAGGCATCACGTCCGTGATAAGTAGACCGACTCCTGCCTGCATCTGCAACTATTACTCCACACATTGACTGCTATCCAGCATGCATCTAGAGTATTAAGTTCATAAAGAACAGAGTAATGCATTAAGAAAGATGACATGATGTAGAGGGATAAACTCATGCAATATGATATAAACCCCATCTTTTTATCCTCAATGGAAACAATACAATACATGCCTTGCTGCCCCTGCTGTCACTGGGAAAGGACACCGCAAGATTGAACCCAAAGCTAAGCACTTCTCCCATTGCAAGAAAGATCAATCTAGTAGGCCAAACCAAACTGATAATTCGAAGAGACTTGCAAAGTTAACTTAATCATACATAAAAGAATTCAGAGGAGATTCAAATATTTCTCGTAGATAAACTTGATCATAAACCCAGAATTCATCGGATCTCGACAAACACACCGCAAAAAGAGTTACATCGAATAGATGTCTAAGAAGATCAAGGAGAACTTGGTATTGAGATTCAAAGATAGAGCAGAAACCGTCTAGCTAATAACTATGGACCCGAAGGTCTGTGGTAAACTACTCACAACTCATCGGAAGGGCCTTGGGGATGATGTAGAGGCCCTCTGTGGTTGATTCCCCCTCCGGCGGAGCATCGGCAAAGGCTCCAAGATGGGATCTCGCAGATACAGAAGGTTACGGCGGTGGAATTAGGTTTTCGTGGTGCTCCTCGATGGTTTCAGGGTACGTTTGTATATATAGGAGGAAGAAGTAGGTCGGTGGACGCTTGAGGGGCCCACGAGGGTGGGGGGCGGGCCCACCTGTAGGGGGCACACCGGGCACCCTCGTGGCCGCCTCGGTTGTTGCATGACTTCCACTCCAAGTCTCCAGGTTTGCATTTGTTCCAAAAAGATCGCTCCCAAAGGTTTCATCGCATTTGGACCCCGTTTGATATTCCTTTTCTTCAAAACACTAAAATAGGCAAAAAAACAGCAATTCGGGCTGGGCCTCCGGTTAGTAGGTTAGTCCCAAAAATTATATAAATGTGTAAAGTAAAGCCCATAAACATCCAAAACGGGTAATATAATAGCATGGAACAATCAAAAATTATAGTTACATTGGAGACGTATCAAGCATCCCCAAGCTTAATTCATGCTCGTCCTTGAGTAGGTAAATGATAAAAACAGAATTTTTGATGTGGAATGCTACATAGCATAATTCTTAATGTAATTTTATTTATTGTGGCATGAATGTTCAGATCCAAATGATTCAAAATAATAGTTCATGTTGACATAAGAAATGGTAATACTTCAAGCATACTAATATAGCAATCATGTCTTCTCAAAATAACATGGCTAAAGAAAGTTATCCCTACAAAACCATATAGTCTGGCTGTTGCTCTATCTTCATCACACAAAGTATTTAATCATGCACAACCCCGATCACAAGCCAAGCAATTGTTTCATACTTTAGTAATCTCAAACTTTTTCAACTTTCATGCAATACATGAGCATGAGCCATGGACATAGCACTATATGTAGAATATAATGGTGGTTGTGGAGAAGACAAAAAGGAAGAAGATAGTCTCACATCAACTAGGCGTATCAATGGGTTATGGAGATGCCCATTAATAGATATCAATGAGAGTGAGTAGGGATTCCCATGCAACGGATGCAGTAGATCTATAAATGTATGAAAACTCAACAAAAGAAAATAAGTGGGTGTGCATTCAACTCGCTTGCTCACGAAGACCTAGGGCATTTTGAGGAAGCCCAACATTGGAATATACAAGCCAAGTTCTATAATGAAAATTCCCACTAGTATATGAAACTGACAACATAGGAGACTCTCTATCATGAAGAACATGGTGCTACTTTGAAGCACAAGTGTGGTAAAAAGGATAGTAGCATTGTCCCTTCTCTATTTTTCTCTTATTTTTTTATTTGTCCTTTCTCTTTTTTTTGGCCTTTTTTTTAAGTCCGGAGTCTCATCCCGACTTCTGGGGGAGTCATAGTCTCCATCATCCTTTCCTCACTGGGACAATGCTCTGATAATGAAGATCATCACACTTTTATTTACTTACAACTCAAGATTACAACTCGATACTTAGAACAATATATGACTCTATATGAATGCCTCCGGCAGTGTACCGGGATATGCAATGAATCAAGAGTGACATATACGAAAATTATGAAGGTGGCCTTGCCACAAATACGATGTCAACTACATGATCATGCAAAGAGTAATATGACAATGATTATTCCTATCATAAAAACAGAACGGTGGAAAGTTGCATGGCAATATATCTCGGAATGGCTATGGAAATGCCATAATAGGTAGGTATGGTGGCTGTTTTGAGGAACGTATATGGTGGGTGTATGGTACCGGCGAAAGTTGTGTGGCACAAGAGAGGATAGCAATGGTGGAAGATGAGAGTGCATCTAATCCATGGGCTCAACATTAGTCATAAAGAACTCATATACTTATTGCAAAAATCTACAAGTCATTGAAAACAATGTACTACGTGCATGCTACTAGGGGGATAGATTGGTGGGAAAAGACCATCGCTCGTCCCCGACCACCACTCATAAGGAAGACAATCAATAAATAAAATTGTGCTCCAACTTCATCACAAAGCGGTTCACCATACGTGCATGCTACGGGAATCACAAACTTCAACACAAGTATTCTTTAAATTCATAATCACCCAACTAGCATGACTCTTATATCACCACTTCTATATCTCAAAACAATTATCAAGTATCAAACTGATCATAGCATCCAACTCACTTTCTATGATAGTTTTTATTATACCCAACTTGGATGTCCATCATTCTAGGACCAATTTTATAACCATAGAAAATACCATGCTGTTCTAAGATACTCTCCAAATAATATAAGTGATGCATGAGAGATCAACAATTTCTACAAAATTAATCCACCGCCATGCTCTAAAAGATATAAGTGACGCACTAGAGCAAAAACTATCTAGCTCAAAAGATATAAGTGAAGCACATAGAATATTCTAATAAATCCTAATCAAGTGGGTTTCTCCCAAAAGGTGTGTACAGAAAGGATGATTGTGGTAATCTAAAAAGCAAAGAATAATATCGTACAAGATGCTCCAAGCAAAACACATACCATGTGGGTAATAAAAATATAACTCCAAGTAAAGTTACCGATAGACGAAGACGAAAGAGGGGATGCCTTCCGGGGCATCCCCAAGCTTAGGCTTTTGGTTATCCTTGAATATCTTGGGGTATCATGGGCATCCCCAAGCTTAGGCTCTTGCCAATCCTTATTCCATAATCCATCAAATCTTTACCCAAAACTTGAAAACTTCACATCACAAAACTCAACAGGAAATCTCATAAGCTCTGTTAGTGCAATAAAGAAAAACCACCACATAATGTACTGTAATGAACTCATTCTTTATTTATATTGGTGTTAAACCTACTGTATTCCAACTTCTATATGGTTCATACCCCTACATACTAGCCATAGATGCATCAAAATAAGCAAACAACACACGAAAAATAGAATCTGCCAAAAACAGAACAATCTGTAGCAATATGCAACTCTCGAATACTTCTGGAACTCTAAAAAATCCTACCAAAATAGGAAGTCCTGGGTAATTTGTCTGTTGATCTACAGCAAAAATAATCAACACAAAAGCACGTTTATGTGAATTACTAAAATTATTTTCGTGCGCGCAAAGTTTCTGTTTTTCAGCAGAATCAAATTTACTATCACCATAGGTTATCCTATAGCCTCTACTTGGCACAAACACTAATTAAAACATGAAAACACATCTAAACAGAAGCTAGATGAAAAATTCATTACTAAACAGAAGCAGAAACAAAAAAACTAAAATTAAATTGGGTTGCCTCCCAACTAGCGCTATTGTTTAACGCCCCAAGCTAGGCATAAAAGCAAGGATAAATCTAAGTAGTGCCATCTTTGGCACTCAATTCACAAGTAGCTCGCATTATAGATTCATAAGGTAATTTGACTTTCTTTCTTGGAAAGTGCTCCATGCATTTCCTTAATGGAAATTGGAATCTAACATTCCTTTCCTTCATATCAATAATCGCACCAATCATTCTATGGAAAGGTCTACCAAGAATAATAGGACATGAAAGACTGCAATCTATGTCAAGAACGATAAAATCTATGGGCACATAATTCCTATTTGCAACAATAAGAACATCACTGATCCTTCCCATAGGTTTCTTAATGGTGGAATCCACAAGGTGCAAATTTAAAGAGCAATCATCAAAATCATGGAAACCTAGAATATCACATAAAGTTTTCGGAATCGTGGAAACACTAGCACCCAAATCACACAAAGCATAACACTCATGATCTTTAATTTTAATCTTTATAGTAGTTTACCACTCATCATAAAGTTTTCTAGGTATAGAGACATCCAAGTTAAGTTTCTCATCATAAGATTGCATCAAGGCATCAACAATATGTTTGGTAAAAGCTTTATTTTGACTATAAGCATGAGGAGAATTCAACACGGATTACAACAATGAAATACAATCTACTAAAGAACAATTATCATAATTAAATTCCATGAAATCCAAGATAGTGGGTTCAATGCTATTTAAAGTCTTGACCTCTCCAATCCCACTTTTACCAAATTTAGCATCAAGATCTAAAAACTCCGAATCATTGGGATGTCTTTTAACTAAAGTTGACTCATCTCTAGTCCCATCATTATTAAGATTCATATTGCAAAAAAAAGATTTAATAGGGGACACATCAATAACTTTTAGATCTTCATCATTATTTTCATGGAAACTACAAGAACATGCTTTCACAAAGCTGTCTTAGCACGCAATCTAGTGGTTCTTTCTTTGCACTCATCAATGGAAATTCTCATAGCTTTGAGAGACTCATTGATATCATGCTTAGGAGGAGTAGATCTAAGTTTCAAAGAATGAACATCAAGCGAAATCTTATCAACGTTCCAAGCCAAATCATCAACTTTAAGCAATTTTTCTTCAAGCAAAGCATTACAATTCTTTTGAGAGATCATTAATTCTTTCACGCTATTCTCAAAATCAAAGGGCATCTTATTAAAATTTCCAGAAGAGTTGTTGTAGGAATTACCATAATCATTATAGGAATTACTAGGGAACGGTCTAGGATTAAAGTTTCCTCTATAAGCATTGTTACCAAAATTATTCCTACCAATGAAATTCACATCCATAGATTGATTATTATTCTCAATCAAAGTAGACAAAGGCATATCATTGGGATCAATAGGAGCACTCTTAGTAGCAAACAATTTCATAAGTTCATCCATCTTTCCAGTCAAAACATTAATTTCTTCTATAGCATGCACTTTTTTACTAGTAGATCTTTCGGTGTGCCATTGAGAATAATTAGCCTTAATATTATCAAGGAGTTTAGTAGCTTCTCCTAAGGTGATTTCCATAAAAGTGCCTCCCGCGGCCGAATCTAAAAGATTTCTAGAAGCAAAATTCAATCTGGCATAAAAAATTTCTATGATCATCCATAAATTCAAACCATGAGTATGGCAATTGTGAATCATTAATTTCATTATTTCCCAAGATTGGGCAACATGCTCATGATCAAGTTGTTTAAAATTCATAATATCATTCCTAAGAGAGATGATCTTAGCGGGAGGAAAATACTTAGAGATAAAAGCATCTTTGCACTTATTCCATGAATCGATACTATTCTTAGGCAAAAACCAAACTTTAGCACGACCTCTAAGTGAAAACAGAAATAACTTCAATTTAACAATATCATTATCCGAATCTTTCTTCTTTTGCATCTCACACAAATCAACAAAGTTGTTTGGATGTGTAGCGGCATCTTCACTAGGAAGGCCGGAGAATTGATCTTTCATAACAAGATTCAACAAAGCAGCATTGATTTCACAAGACTCAACATCATTAAGAGGAGCAATCGAAGTACTAAGGAAATCATTATTATCGGTATTGGAAAAGTCACACAATTTGGTATTATCTTGCGCCATCGCGACAAGTAATACAAGCCACAAGCAAACAAAAAGGCAAACAAAAGAGAGAGGAGATTGGGAAAGAGAGGGCAAATAAAACGGCAAGGGTGAAGTGGGGGAGAGGAAAACGAGAGGCAAATGGCAAATAATGTAATGCGAGGGAGATAAGTTTGTGATGGGTACTTGGTATGTCTTGACTTGAGCGAAGACTTCCCCGACAACGGCGCCAGAAATCGCACGTTGGCGGGAAGTCGAATCTTGACTGGACTTGGTGGAAGCCTCCCCGACAACGGCACCAGAAATCCTTCTTGCTATGTCTTGAGCTTGCGTTGGTTTTCCTTGAAGAGGAAAGGGTGATGAAGCACAGTACCGTAAGTATTTCCCTCAGTTTTTGAGAACCGAGGTATCAATCCAGTAGGAGGCTCCTCAGAAGTCCCACGCACCTACACAAACAAGCAAGAACCTCGCAACCAACGCAATAAAGGGGTTGTCAATCCCTTCACGACCACTTGCAAAAGTGAGATCTGATAGAGATAATATGATAAGATAAATATTTTTGGTATTTTTATGATATAGAATGGAAAAGTAAAGATGCAAATAAAAGTAGATTGAAAGCTTATATGATAAAAGATAGATCCGGGGGCCATAGGCTTCACTAGTGGATTCTCTCAAGATAGCATAAGTATTACGGTGGTGAACAAATTATTGTCGAGCAATTGGTAGAAAAGCGAATAGTTATGAGATTATCTAGGAATGATCATGTATATAGGCATCACGTCCGTGACAAGTATACCGACTCCTGCTTGCATCTACTACTGTTACTCCACACATCGAACGCTATCCAGCATGCATCTAGAGTATTAAGTTCATAAAGAACAGAGTAACGCATCAAGAAAGATGACATGACATAGAGGGATAAACTCATGCAATATGATATAAACCTCATCTTTTTATCCTTGATGGCAACAGTACAATACGTGCCTTGCTTCCCCTGCTGTCACTGGGAAAGGACACCACAAGATTGAACCCAAAGCTAAGCACTTCTCCCATTGCAAGAAAGATCAATCTTGTAGGCCAAACCAAACTGATAATTCGAAGAGACTTGCAAAGATAACTTAATCACACATAAAAGAATTCGTAGGAGAATCAAATATTTCTCATAGATAAACTTGATCATAAACCCACAATTCATCGGATCTCGACAAACACACCGCAAAAAGAGTTACATCGAATAGATCTGCAAGAAGATCGAGGAGAACTTGGTATTGAGATTCAAAGAGAGAGAAGAAGCCATGTAGCTAATAACTATGGACCCGAAGGTCTGTGGTAAACTACTCACAACTCATCGGAAGGGCCTTGGAGAAGATGTAGAGGCCCTCCATGGTCGATTCCCTCCAGTGGAGCACCGGCGAAGGCTCGAATATGGCATCTCGCGGATACAGAAGGTTATGGTAGTGGAATTAGGTTTTCGTGGTGCTCCTCAATGGTTTCAGGGTACGTGGGTATATATAGGAGGAAGAAGTAGGTCGGTGGAAGCTCGAGGGGCCCACGAGGGTGGGGGGCGCGCCCACCTGTAGGGGCGCGCCGGGCACCCTCGTGGCCGCCTCAGTTGTTGTGTGACTTCCACTCCAAGTCTCCAGGTTTGCATTTGTTCCAAAAAGATCGCTCCTGAAGGTTTCATCGCGTTTGGACTCCGTTTGATATTCCTTTTTTCGGAACACTCAAATAGGCAAAAAAAAAACAGCAATTCGGCCTGGGCCTCCGGTTAGTAGCTTAGTCCCAAAAATGATATAAAAATGCAAAGTAAAGCCCATAAACATCCAAAACGGGTAATATAATAGCATGGAACAATAAAAAATTATAGATACGTTGGAGACGTATTAGTAATGCAGCCATGGTGCACTCTCCTCCCCTATGCCAGTTACCGCGGGTGTCGATCCGTCGTGATGACGCTTGTGATAACATTTCCATAGCATCGTCCAATCCACGAACCCACCGCGATCAGCGTCAAGTTCTTCGGGAGCGAGCCCTTGAAGATGTTCGAACCACCATTGAACACCCGCGTGATGTGCACCACCAATCGGATAGGCGGGCAGGGCAAACTATGGACCACCTAGCACCTAGAGGCTATGGTGGCCTACCCTACGAGGTGGGTTGCCCAGCCTTTACCCGTGAGCTGCGGTAGTTCCAGTGGCCCTTCCACCACACGTTCAAGCCCGATGTTGGTGAGAAGTACAATGGCAATACTCACCCGTCAGAGTTCCTCGGCATCTACACCAGCGCGATGCAAGTTGCTCGAGCCCGCGATGAGAAGGTGCTTGCCAATTACTTCCCATTGGCACTTAAGCCCAATGTCATGTCATGGTTGATGCACTTGCCGGCGGATTCCATTTCTTCTTGGTCGGATCTATGCCATGAGTTTGTCGGCGCCTTCACTGGAGGCCATTAGGCTCATGGCCAGGCAAGCGATTTGCATATCGTCCCCCAGAAGGAAGGTGAAATCCTGCGCAAGTACATACAGAGGTTCAGCCGGGTGCAGTACAACATCCTAGACGTTCACCCCGTCGCCGTGATCAGCACATTCCATCAGAATGTGCGCACCCGCAAGATGCGTGAAGAGCTGGCGATGAACAAGGTCAAAGATGTGGCCAAACTTTATGTTCAGGCCGATAGGTGCGCTCAAGCTGAAGAGGGGAGCAAGTACCCTGGCGAGGACGCTAGTGCGGAAACTGACTCCACAGAAAAAGACACGGCTGCCACGGCGAAGAAGGGCCGGCGCTGCAAAAGAAAGCACAAGGGCAAGGCTGTGCTTGCCGTCGAGGGATCCGACGATGCCGGCACCGCCAAGATCGATAAGGCAAGGAAGTTTCTGGGTGCGCCACTTGCCGGGCCTTGGCGGCGGTCGACAAGCCAGGAAGCTCCGACAAGCAGTACTGCAAGATCCACCGCACCAAGGGCCACGACCTTCAGAACTGTCGACAAGTTGAGCTGCTTGCTGAGAAGCAAAAAGCTGAGTATGAGAGGCGGGACACGGAGAAGGGTTAAGACGGTGCCGAAGGATCCAGCAAGAAGCATGGCGGCCAAGGAGGCTGCCGCGACAAGGATAACCAGCCAGAGAGGCCCACCCGGGGCTCACCCTGTGTGTTCGGTTTATTCGGTTTACATTGTTCGGTTTATACGGTTTTTCGGTTTGTACGGTATTAACACTTCGGTAAATACAGTATGAAAATAAAATATGGTTCGGTTTCGGTATATACCAAATTATTTCGGCATGGTTTCGGTATATACCATAAAAACCAAAGTTGACGTGAATTTCAAAATGAGGTAATAATAATTTGCAAATTTATGACTCAAAACATATACTATTTTACACAAATAGTATATGACTACATATATAAGCATATATGAATGCTTTGATTCATCTGTTGATGGTTATGGACATGATTAGCATTTTAAAAGGAGAAAAATGACTATGTTACAAGAAAAATTTACGTGCTTAGTAGTGAATTTAACTCATGTACAAGAAAAATGACAACTTTTATGGTTGTTCATCTCAAGAAATATAAATTTAATTTTTACGTTGGTTTATTTAGTAAACCGTTTGGTTTTTCGGTATATACCATAAAAACCAAGGCTCAAATCGGTATGAAAAGTTCATACCATACCGAAACCAGAAACCATAAAAACCATAAAATCGGTCCAGTTCCGTTTATTTTCGGTTCGGTTTTCAAATGCACAGAGTGACCCGGGGCTGCGACAAGAAGCAGGAAGACGATGATCATGACAAGGACGACGAGTCCGGCGAGCATGAGTTTCAGAAGGGTACGGAGGCCATGTGCATCGATGGTGGCACCTCGCTGCACACCTCTCACCGCCAGCTCAAGCAGTGGGCGCGTGAGATCATAGCGGCGGAGCCATCATTCGACGCACAGAAGCCACTGAAGTGGTCCAGCACGCCTATCATCTTTGACAACGAGGACCACCCTGATCCCACAACTGCGGTAGGGTGTTGTGATCAAAAGGCTGTAGATTCCTGATGGAGACCTCGAAGAGACATGCACCTTTAAAGGGGTCAACCCGGGAAGAAGCCAGTCGAAGGGTAAGGTCACGTTGCACGTGACGTTTGGAGGTGATTTGAACTACAGGACGGAGCAGATTGTCTTCGATGTAGCCGAGATCCCCTTGCCTTAGCACGGGATCCTCGGCCGCCCGACACTAGCCAAGTTCATGGTGGCATCACATTATGCCTACAACACGCTAAAGATGCCTGGGACGATGACCATCATCATTGTCCCCTCTGACAAGAAGAATGCGCTAATCTGCGCTGACCAACTCTACCGGGAAGCAGTTGCAGCGACTGCCGCCAAGGCACTTGCTCCTGCCGCCGAAGCCCCCGGGTGGGGGGAGACCGGCGAGACGTCTCGCACCCACTCCAGCAAGCGCACCTCTTTGAGGTGTTGTGCTCCCGTCGAGGACTTGCCAGAGAGCTCCACCGGCAAGAGCAAGAAATCCAGAGCTGCACCACCAGAGACCAAGAAGGTGTCCGTCAAGGAGGACGGCACGGGAGGAGCTTTCACCATAAGCTCCGCCCTTGATAGTAAATAGGAAGGCGAGCTCGTCACTTTCCTGCGGTCGAATGTCGATGTGTTTGCATGGCAAGCATTCGATATCCCCGACGTTCCAGGGAGGTGATTGAGCATCATCTTGTTGTCTGTCCTCGTGCGTGGCCCGTCAAGCAGAAGGTTAGGAAGCTAGCTTTGGAAAGGCAGGAGTACATTACAGAAGAGATCAAAAAGCTAGAAGCGGCAGGCTTGGTGAGAGGAGTACTCCATCTAACATGGTTGGCCAATCCGGTGGTGGTACGCAAGGCAAATGGGAAGTGGAGGCTGTGTATTGATTACACAGATATCAATAAGGCATGTCCAAAAGACCCTTTCCCGTTGCCTTGCATCGACCAGATTGTTGACTCCATGGCCGGATGTGACCTGTTATCATTCCTCGACGCCTACTCAGATTTTCATGATGAGAGAAGATGAAGAGAAGACATCATTCATCACCGCATGTGGTATGTATTGCTTTTTACAAATGCCTTTCGGGTTGAAGAGTGCTGGCTCGACCTTTGCAAGAGCAGTCTAAATTGGTTTTGAGCCCCAGCTACATAGAAATATGGAAGCTTATATGGATGACATAGTAGTCAAAACTAAGGAAAAGGCAACACTTGTACAAGATCTAGAAGAAACGTTCGCAAATCTGTTCAAGATCAACCTCAAGCGGAACCCTGAGAAGTGTGTCTTCAGCATTCCGTCCGGCAAACTTCTCGGGTTCTTTGTGTCACAGCATGGGATCGAGGCGAATCCAGACAAGATCAAGGCCATTGAGCAGATTGAGGTGCCTAGGTGGATCAAGGATGTGCGTCGGCTCACTGGCTGCATTGCCACCATGAGCAGATTCATCTCCAAGTCTGCTGAGCGTGCCCTTCCCTTTTTCAAAATCTTGAAAAAGGCGGGCCCAATGGAGTGGACCCCGGAGGCCAAAGAAGCGCTGCAGGATTTGAAGAAATACCTCTCCTCCACGCCGATACTTGTTGCGCCTAAACCACAAGAGTCGCTGCTATTATATCTAGCGGCAACGAATCAAGTGGTCAGCGCCGCGCTAGTGGCGCAAAGGGAGGTCGATGAAGGGCAGTGGCAAAGGAAGGACTGGCGGATGGCGAGCCGGAGCTTCCCCCGGCGGGGCCTGGCGTTGGCAAGGCAAGGACCACGGCAGGGTCTGACGCCAGCGGGACAGGGCCTGTGCAACCAAGCGAATTGGTCCAGAAGAAGAAGATGATGCAACACCCGGTTTACTTTGTCAGCTCCCTCTTGCAGGGGGTTAGGTCAAGGTACTCCGGTGTGTAGAAATTGCTCTTCGACCTCCTTATGGCCTCAAGGAAGCTGCGTCATTACTTCCAAGCGCACGAGATCACCGTCGTCACCTGCCTCCTATTGCAACGAATACTGCATAACCCAGACGCAACCGGGAGGATTTTGGAATGGGCCTTGGAGCTGTCGAGCTTTGGTTTGAAGTTTGAAAGCACTTCGACGATCCAGAGTAGAGTCTTGGCAGAGTTCATTGCGGAGTGGACCTCGACGCCCAATGAAGAGATCCAGGAGACCACTCTTCCCGGCAAGGAAACAAGCCGCAACTGGATTATGTACTTTGATGGGGCTTTTTCGCTACAAGGCGCCGGTGCTGGTGTGCTTCTCATCGCACCCACCGGAGAGCACCTTAAGTATGTAATCCAGATGCACTTTCCCAAGGAGATGTCGACGAACAACACTATTGAATACGAGGGATTGGTTGCCGGTCTAAGGATCGCGGCAGACCTCGGGATCAAGAAGCTCATCGTGAAAGGTGACTCACAGCTTGTCGTCAAGGAAGTCTACAAAGATTATCAAAGCCTGTTGTTAGAGGACTACATGGATGAGCTTAGGAAGTGGAGGAGCGTTTTGACGGTATACAAGCGGAGCATGTTCCCCGAGTGGAGAACGACATTGCCGACTACATGTCGAAACGCGCTGCCCTCAAACTACCTATGGAACCAGGTACTTTGGTGTTTCGGTTAACTCAACCATCCGTTGAACCATCGACAGAGCAGAACAAGCGGAGGAAATCAGGCCCCGGCAAGTACTTTCCCACCGAGCTCCCAAGAGCCACTGGCAAAGATGCTGCCATGGACACTGAGCCTGCCGTGGGGCAACCGACTCCGACAGGGCGTCAAGCCCTGGCCGTAGAGACAGCTGCTCCATGGTAGAGGAAATGCCTTTAGTCCTTGCCGTCAAGCCCCAGGCTCCGGCATGGGCACATCATACCATCCGATTCCTCCAAACATGGGAGCTTCCTGAAGAGTAGGCAGAAGCGGAGAAAGTAGCCTGTCGGTCTACCATGTACTAGTTTGTTCACAACGTTCTGTACAGAAAAAGACGAAACGGCGTGAAATTGAAGTTCATTCCCCGGGAGGAAGGAGTGGAGCTGTTGGCAGAGATACATGGAGGTATATGTGGCTCCCACATAGGGTCGAGGGCCCTTGCCGGCAAGGCCTTACGGCATGGTTTCTTCTGGCCCACAGCCCTACAGGATGCAATGACACTAGTAACCAAGTGTCAAGCGTGTCAGTTCCATTCAAAGAAGCTTCATCAGCCAGCTCAAGCCCTTCAAACAATCCCTCTCTCCTGGCCATTTTTGTTCTGGGGGCTCGACATACTGGGCCCTTTCCCCCGAGCTGTCGGGGGCTTTTGGTACTTGTACGTTGCAATCGACAAGCTCACAAAGTGGCCGGAGGTGGAAGCAGTGAGGAAGGTGACAGCGCAGTCAGCCGTCAAATTCTTCAAGGGGAAAGTCTGGCGTTTTGGTGTGCCAAACAGAGTCATCACCAACAACGGCACGTAGTTCACAAGCCACACCTTCATGCAATACATCGAAGACGTCGGCAGCATGGTCTGTTTCGCTTCCGTGGCACACCCATGGAGCAACGGCTAGGCGGAGAGGGCAAATGCTGAAGTGCTGCGAGGCCTAAGGACAGGGACTTTTGACAGGCTGCGCAAGAGCGGAAGGTGCTGGATTGATGAGTTGCCGGTGGTTCTTTGGTCGATCAGAATGACACCAAATCAAGCCACCAGCCAGACACCCTTTGCCCTGGTATATGGGGCAGAGGCATTTCTCCCCACGGAACTCACATACGGGTCACCTTGAGTGCTCGTATGACGAGCTTGAGCAAGAGCGATTGCGGCAAGATGGCGCAACGCTCCTCGAGGAAGATCATCTTCGGGCGGCTGTGAGAGCAGCGCGCTACCAGCAAGCCTTGCACTGCTACCATAGCCGCAAGGTTCATGCCCGAAGCTTTGAGGTAGGCGACCTTGTTCTTTGGCGCGTTCAATCGGCCAAGAATTCCAACAAGTTGACGCCAAAGTGGGAAGGCCCTTATCGGGTAATACGAGTCACCAGGCCCGGCGCAGTCCGCCTGGAGACCGAAGATGCCAATCCAGTGAGCAACTCCTGGAACGTCGAGCATCTTTGCAAGTTCTACCCAGAAGGCGCGGTTGTCGGGCCCCCCGGCAGACCACCTTTTGTACGAGCCTTATAGGCAAGGCATGTAACCGTCTGTATAAAGCCAGGTGCAGACCTTGAGCATAAACAAATGAACCGCTAGTGCCCTAATTTATAGCATGCATGCTAGGTTGAGTCTCTCCCTCGGTTATGGTTGATAGTGCTTAGCGGCGACTAACCCCTAGCATAGAGGTCGAGTGTGCCTCTCTCTGTTCCTTTCCGTCCTCTTTGGTTCATAGGGTACATGGACATTTTTGCTGAGCTATTTGGAAGAAAGAGAACGCGCTGACGCTCTGGTCCTGGCAAGCCAAGGTTGCCGGTGTCACACCGTGATTTTCATGGCACAACACTTAAGATGATAAATCATGATAAAATGTGGTTTGACAAAAACTTTTGAGTGTTTTGGACTTTGCCTTGATTGGATTTTGTCTGTTGTTTGCAAGTGCTCTAAAAATCAAAATAAATCCTCCAACTCATATACTTCATCTCCTTGATCCAAAACC
This sequence comes from Triticum aestivum, assembly GCF_018294505.1. NCBI lineage: Eukaryota > Viridiplantae > Streptophyta > Magnoliopsida > Poales > Poaceae > Triticum > Triticum aestivum. Next base: position 211,708,801 of record NC_057804.1, on the reverse strand, counting down.
TTGCCCAATGATCATGCCATGTGTGTAGGACATAAAAACAATTTCTTTCAAAAATATTTGTCCAAAACGTATTTTCTAAATTTAGTTTCCCAAAAACCCCTGAATTGAGGTTTGCACTACAAGTACTTGATTTGTTGTATGAAAAATCTTTCAAAGAATATTTTTGACTCCTATTAGGTATAGTACTCCCAAAAACCACAAACATATAATTTTAAAAGTTATTTTCCTATTTTATTTAAAGGCTTTTTCTTTAGGCCAAAAATGGTGTTTAATAGGTTAAAATTATTTTAATGCTTTAAAAATATTTGTGAAAATTTAGGGAAACTCAGTGGACATATATTGTCCATATATAAGAGTTTCAACACATGGTCATATTCAAAATATTGGTCAAATCCCTCAAAAACCCTTTCTGGATATTTCAAGCTTTTGAAATATTTACAAAGGAAATATTCTCCAAAAATTCCAAGAAAATTCTATCATGTCACATATGACATGTTTGATGATCTTGACAAGTCTCTTGTCATGGAGAATAGTATAACCCCATGAAACCCTCTCAAAACCATTTCTGCCCTTTTTCAAATTTGAACAACTCTACATTGAAAACTATCTCCTTTTGATATCAACTTTTGTGGACATGTTTAGAATCTCAAATTATGACACTACACCAAGTGGTGCACCAAGGAGAAGAGCTTAGCTTAGCTAGACCTAAGCAAGTCCATTTCTGTTGATTTCTAGGGTTTACAAAAGTTGCATTGGCAAGTTTGCCCAAATGGACTCAACCTTGGTGGAACCTATTATTATCTCATGACATTTGACCCTGTCAAGCCTCATGACAATAGGAGTTCATCTTCTTGCCCAAACCAGCAACAAACACCTTCTACCATTTTACTAGAACCCCAGTTTTGACCACTTCCACTCTTCTCCATGGCCTCAACTTTTTACCACAGCCCTTCCTAGTCCCCTTGCACCTCCAGTAGCAATGGCAAATCCATAGCTCAATTATTGGAGGGGTAAAACCCCACTTTCTCTCTCTGGACAGCCCATTTCCCTCTCTCCCTCAACCTCTCTCCTCTCCTACTGGCTGTCTAGGGCATCCAAGGCCCTCTCCCCTTTGTTTACTCCTCCATAAACAACCTAGACACAAGTGGCCGCGCCCTACAAGCCAAAGGCATGCCCTGGCATGCAATTGGCGTGCTCCAGAGCATGCTACAGTGCACACCAGCACTATAGCCGCCCCCTTCCAACCGCCTCCGGCCACCTCAGGCCTCCCCAGCGCGCCCGACGATGCGCCTTGATGTCTGCGACACGTCATGCCTCTGTCCCCCTCCTTCTTCTCCCTCCTATCCGCCCAGCTTGCACGCGCACCGGCCGCCCGAGAGCTCCAATGAGCAAACTCACACGCGCGATGCTCTGGCCCTTCCCCGCTATCTCTCTTCTCTCCCCTCGCCCTAGACCAACCCCACGAGCACCCTAGACACACACACGCGAGCCCCCGTTACCCATGGCAATGGCAACAACCTCGCCGGCGCACCCGTCCATGGTGCACCTTGCCCCCTTCTATTTAAGGCCACCCCTGAGCCCCCTCTCTACTCATTTGGCCCTCACTCCCTCCCGTGCACCCCCTGGACCAACCCACTCCCCTCCTCGCGCTCTCCATCCGCCACCATGGCTGGAGCCTTGCCGTCGCCCCCTCCTAAATTCGCACCCAACACTCCTACTCCTCCCCTCTAGACCACACCAAAGCACCTCCACCATCACCGCGGACCCCTCCCGTGCTTCTCCCTCTCGTCCCCGAGGCTGTTCCCGCAAGTTCCATCACAACCGCTGCCCTCGCCCGTCATGGCCAATGATGCTCTTGCGTCTAGCCACCCCTGCGGACGTGGTGCACCTCGGAGGATGCGGCACGCTCTCCTGAGCAAGCTGGTACGCCGGGCGTCGCCGGAGGTGGCCGGTACTGCTGGGGAGAACACCGACGCCCGCTCGGCCTCGCCTCCCCTGCCTTGCTCTGTTCGAGCGGGAGGTAGGAGACGGCATGAGCACCGGGCCCCGCTCGTCAGCGGCCCGGCGGGCGGGCCCCACCCATTTAAGTGGAGACGACTTCGGCCAGATCCGCTTTCCTCGCGCGTTGGCGCACTTCGGGAACCCGCCTCCGACATCGCCTCCTCCGCCCGTCCAGCCGAGCCATTGGGCCGGCCCACTGCTAAACTGCGCCCAGTGCACTGGATAAGGGTAAAACCCTTTCCCTTTCCTTTTTCTTTTTCTATAAATTTGTAAAATCCACAAATAAATCAAATGAACTCCGAATTTGATGATTCAAATTTCCAGAGACTCCGTAAATCAAGTTTTATTTAATAGGCCACAGTGGACATTTTTATTGTCGTTGGTTTTCACTGAATCTTTTAAAAAGGACACTTATCCACATAAGTCCACTTCAAAAATCCATATTATATCCATTTCAACTCCAAATCCAGTGAAACCAATTTCTAAATGTTTCTAAAATCATGCCTGAATTAATGGGTACTTTTACTCATTTTTATAAAATGGCATTTTGTGGACAACTTGTGGATCTCAAATCCATTGATTCCATCATATTGAAATGTTCAAAAATATCCACTGATCCAATTCCAATAAAACCACTTTGGTAATTTTTCATATGACCAAAGGAATCCTAGAAAAATCCAACTCACATTTTTAGAGCACTTTTATTTTTGCCTTGTTGTGTTGCTTATCGCGATTGTTTCCAACGTTAGTTGACAAAGTAGACGGAGTATGTGGAGAAGTACCAGAAGACTTGAAGACTCTAATGAACCAGGCAAGCAGCCCTTTGACCATGCCTAAGAAACCCTTTTTATGCATGTCATATGGCACTTTTATTGCTTGCATCGAAGTCATGATAAAATGGTGACCACTTGAGGTGGTTTGCCTCCGTTGCTTTTCTCATTGACACTTGCATGATGCATGACCCTACCTTTCTATGATGGTTATGCCGGTGAGAATAGATAGGATGCTAAAGTAGTTGCTACGCAAAAGGGGATGGGTATATGCATGGTGATGGAAGCAAGATTGTTTTCAAAAACTTTTTGAAACCCCCATCGGGTACCACTTATGCCCGAGGGAGATAATGAGTTGGGTAACCACTTGATGACGAAGTGGTGTACCGAGGCAAGTGTGTGTGTTGTTTCCAAAACAGATTGGTTTAAGTTGCGACCGTTATTCCAACCTTACATGCGCAACCACTCTACCCTTATATGGGAAAGGGCATTATTGATTACCTAGGCCGATACTAGCTTGGAGCCCGCATTACTAGTGACGGGGGAGAGTTGGTGCTCTCTCTCGGGACGGGTTCGTGCCAAGTAGGGCGGCCATGACTGTTTTTACAGGGCACCGGATACACCGTTGCATCCTCTCTCGGATGTTACGATCTCGAGTGAGTCTCGTATGATGTACATCATGAGGATACGGAACAACGAGTGGACTCTTTGTTTGTGTCGTCTAGGGAAAGGTAGTGATCGGGTGCTTACCCCGGGTACTTGAGGTATCGCGGGTCGTGGATGACATGGAAGTTCCCCCGATCTTGTGGGTAAAGTGTGCAACCTCTGCAGAGTGTCAAACTATTTGAATAGCCGTGTCCACGGTCAAGGACAGTTGGTTAACCGCTCTTGGGCTACGTCCATATGTTTACAAACCAGTGTGTGTGTTTGGATAAGTGGGAAGATCTACTTGGGTCAAGTCAAAGGACTTGACATGATTGAGTTGGGTTGATGCCCACTCTATTTATGTTGATATCTGTAACTTGTCCTGATGGTTACTTGAATTCTCCTAATGCATGTCTTACAAGTTGATGAACATGTCATTGCACTGAAAACTAGCTTTCTGCAAAAATTTACCTATATCATGCATTGTTGTATCTTGAACCAAAACATGGGTTGCTTGCGAGTACATTCAAAGTACTCATTGGCTTGCCACTGGTTATTTTATTGGCCAGGCTTGAAAGAACATGATATGATGAAGAATACTTCGGCGATGAACATGCGAACTAGGACGCTTTCCCAGTCAGAATGCCTGTAGGGTTAAGGCAGATGGCATGGGTCCAAGTTAACGACGAAGATTTCCACTGCAAAGGTATACTCAAGACTTGACCATAATGGTCATAATTTATGTAAGACGGTATGTATGGATGTAAGACTCTTGTCATTCAGCTTCTGTGTGTTCAGTGAGCATTGATCTCTGGGATCACTGTACACGTGCAATCGGTGATCACGACTTATGAGTCGGGGTCCCCACAGAGCTGGTATCAGAGCCATCCTGACTGTAGGAAGCCTTAGTTAGCATGGTCGTTAGTTAGGGTAAAACTATTTCCAAAACTACTACTAGTTTTCAAAACTATATGTACTTCTCTTCCCTTCTCAGTTTTTTCGAAAACTAAGGTATACTTTCCTTATTAATCTCTTCCCTTCAAAACCTTTGGTCGCTAGAACCCTTATTGTGACACTCCAAAAATTTTGTTGTTTTTGTTTTAAACAAGGGCCTTGCTTGGTTTGAGGAAGGTCATTTAAACCCTTCTTAAAAACCCTCTTCTAAGTTTGCCCTCTAAAAATCTTTTCTTGGATTTAGTTTCTTCTAAAAAGAAAACCTTTTTGGTTTTGGGCTTTTATTTGGTTTTGATCCATTCTAGTTTTACCATGCCTATTATGGTAAAACTCCCCAAGACCCCCCCCCCTTCCACTTTGAAACAACCCAAGCATTCTGTCGAAACTAATAAAATCCATTTTTTGAATTTTATTCCATTTATTTCCTTTCCCAAAACAATTATGCCCTTTATTTTGAACCTAGGTGATTTGCAAAGCAAGTACCTTAATGCCTTTGGTTTTTGGTCTCAACTCAACTCCCCTGGATAGTCCCTAGCACCCACAACCTAGAACCATCAAGATCTACTCTTCTTCTTTTCAAAATTTCAAATTTCACCCTCTGCAAGTTTGGACCAGATTTGTCAAATTTGGTGAAGTTCATATTTCCACTTCTCCAAATATTCCACCAAAATTCAGGCAACCTTTAGTTGCAATGAGAGACCACTCCACCAAAAACCAGCTCAAGGAAAAATCCCCACATGCCAAAATCATTCTGTCGAACACCTGTATGCACTGCTACTGTTCATATTCAGTAAAATTCAGAATTCAGTGTCGTTTCTCCGTTAGAGTTTCAGTCACAGGAAAACTGTGCACTTGGCACGTTGCTCACAGCCCCTCCTCCTTGTCCGGAGCTCCACACGCGCACTTGGCTCATTCCTGGCGTCGGTGGCGCCCTGGCCCGCCTGCGCCGGCATGTCCCGCGGCGGCAGAACCACCATAACGGCCGACAGGGGGACACACTGCGGCATAACGCCGTTCGGCGCCGCCCAAACATCCTGAGAGTTCCACGTGGCCATCTCCTTGCCAGTGCACGCATGCAGCACCGTCGCCGTGGCCTGGCACGCGCAGAGCGCGTTCTCTGCCGCCGACGTGCCGTGCGGCCGAGGACAGGCTGTAATCCTCCCTCCCTTGCTGAGTTGGACGCTAGGATGGCACCAGTGCTTCATCTAGATGATGCTCAAGCCCCTAAGCCGACCGTCCAGCACAGCGTCGCTGTAATCGCTCGCCGGACTTATCCGTTCACGGCAACCGCCTCGGGCCGGCTATAAATAGCACCCCCGAACTTGCTCTCGCCCCTGCACAACTCCACCACCTCACCAGACCCCGCCTAGCCTCTAGAAGAGCCTCGAGGGGCCCTTCTTCCTCAACTCCGGCCACCTCTGTCCGCCTCAGGCTCCGACAACGTTCTCTTCGGTGAGAACTCCTCCACCGCCCTACTCTCGCCCGTAGCCTCGTACCACCTCTAGGAGTCTAACCCCCACTCCAATTTGATTCTAGCAGCTCTCTCCGACGAGGCCCAGGACCACCTGAACCGCCGTCCGCCGGAGCAAGGGCCACCGTCGACAGCGCTCGCCGGCGACCACCACCACCACCCACAGACGCGGAAGGACGTGCTGATCACAGAGGCACCACCCGATCACCCAGCCCCGCCGTGGATCGCCGTCGGCGACCACCGCATCTCTCGGGCGCCGTCGCGCCCTGTTTCCCTTGTTTGAATATTCAAACCTGACGGGTGGAGCCCGCCTGTCAGCCTCTTAGCCTTTTTCTTTTAAACGAACCGTTTTCTGGTTTTTTCTGCTGAACCCCCTGGGAGTTTTCTGTTCCATTACAGAAAGGTCCCTGCATCAAAAGCCTTATATCTTTTAAACAGGACAGTATTTCCGGTTGATTCTTTTTCTGTTCTCTTTAAATTTTGTCTAGTTTTTTATCAGATTTATTCGAAAATTATTTGGTATACTTTTTGTGCATCTCGCGGTATTTACGTTACGTGCGTATTTTTCTTATACCGTAGATTCCGGAGGAAGTGACGGAGCCGCAAACTTCACCCAGTTAGACTCCGACTACTCCGAACCAGGAAAGCATGTTTGAACTCTTGATATGATGAAGTGTTTGTTGCAATGTTTGCATCTTAGGAGTTTCATGGCATGTTTATGAGCATTTCTTTAAATGTTATATTTCATGCACAAAAGTGGAAAGTAAGTTTCGGAAAGCCATATGTTGTTGGATACATATTGGCATGGCCATGAGATGGCATGAGGATGGGTAAGATGGCAGTGTTGTGACATGCCAGTCTTATGCCAGTCCATTTGACATCAGTGTCATCATGAATCAAATCACATTCCCATTCATTTCCATTCCTGTACTGCCACATGTTTTCCGCAAGGAATATGGCTTAGTAAGTTGCAACCGTTTTCCTGGTACACACCAAGTAGAGAGGCCGGGATGAGGGTTCCATGGCCCTGGATTAAAGCCCGTCATCCGGTCTGGGGCATGGGTGTTTCCGGTTGGGACCGAGAGGGGGGCACCCCTTAGAGCGCGCGTATAGAAATTTGATCCCATGCTATTCAAGGTTCTGACCTCCCCATCTAAAAGTTTTTCTTGGACGTTGTCTAGGGTGATTCCTGGCATCGTGAGGTAGAATGGGTGTGTACTGGTTAAATGTGTTTCTACCGAAATACCGTGAACGGAACTAGTCCTTCGTGACTACGGAAATCCGTTGGCTGTGGTCAGTCAGTACAAACTCTGCAGATTCACAAATCCTTCAAATCATCTTGCACTTGTCCAAGTAATGTATTCATCTTATCTTGTCAGATATCAGTCTCAGTGACAAAACTCCGGTGGAATACATGTGTGTAAAATCCGGTTAAAAGTTTATTCTTGTGGATGGACTAACCTTGTTACTTACATTTGTTTTAAGCCCTGTCTGTGATGCCGCTCAGACGTCCGACGGTGGCATACTTGTTATTTACTTTTATTATAAGCACTTTCTGTGGTGTCGCTCAGACGTCCGCCTGTGGAATTTCTTTTCAAGCCCTTTCTGTGATGTCGCTCAGACGTCCGACTGTGGCATTTCTTTTCAAGCCCTTTCTGT